>NC_057714.1:34331646-34339172 GCF_004010195.1 Chiloscyllium plagiosum
AACATATGTGAGAGGAACAATAACTCATCATGATTTTCCCATGGAGACCAATTAATAGGCAGAGGGTGGGCTTGCTTTCAAACTAAAGACAGCTAGAGGGCTAATCAGAGTCCTTACAGCTTGAAAAGAACAGAAGGCTCCAATGGAAGGTAAACAAAAGGAGAGGGTGTTTATAAACAGAGGTAACCTGTCTTCAACTTTATAAAATTTAAAACAAAAATACCTTTTTAAGCCAGCCTGCCATTCTGGGGGCTGTCCCTCGATAACGGGAGACTGTAGCTACTCTTATTATGTGCTTATTATGAGCTCATAGGTCAATGGTCTAGTTAGTACTGTGTCGGTATTGAACTGGCTGTTAAACGTACTTCATGGTAGAGGACATGTGACTACAGCAAAAAGCCAGGAGGCATATTAGAACAATATTGCCTTTCTATCTTAAACATCCCATTTTCATACAAATAAAATGTTGAATGCATGATCACTTCCACTGGGAGTTACATAAGTTTATCCATTTTGTACTCAATTGTTCGCATGCATTGGCAATTTGTTGTTCTTATCAGTCTCTGCACATGTATTGCACATGTCTCTTAATGATATTTTTGTGTATTGTCATTGGCTGTTAATTTGGGTAATGTTCCTTCTCCATGGGCTGTCATTCCTTTGTCAGTTGTTGTCACGGTGATTGTTTTTCCACTTCTGTTATTGGTCTGCAATGGATTACTGGGACTGATCATAGATTTGTGCAAATGTTGATTTCACACTTTCCTGAATGGCTACCTGCCACTACATGCCTCGCCAGCCATGCCTATGTGCTTGTACTTGTGACATTATATCTGGTTTTCATTTCTACTGTGTACAGTAGAGGTGACAATTACACCATGCAAGAGCTGAATTACCACTTGGATAGGTTTTTGTTCACAGCATTGAACATTTGTACCCTGAATGACTCATCAGTGCTTGACTCTAATAACAGTTTGGAGGTTTTATGAAAATAAAAGTTTACTTGCTGCTATTTCACCTTGAATTGGTCTTACATGCTCATCTACTTTGAGAAGATATTTTCCAGGAAGACATTCTAAACTGTAAACACATCATTGTATTCCTCTAGCATCTATTCTGCGGTCAGTAGCACAGTGTGCTGAAAGACTGCAAAACTTTCTTTTGGCACATAGATGATACCAGTCAAAACTTTAGACTGGCTGTGACTGAGATGAATGGTCTTTGCTTCCAATTTATGATCTGGAACACATCATTGTTGTCATTACAATAGCCTCTCAGAGAAATCTGACGACTTGCCACAAGTTGGTGTCACCATTAGAGCTTTGTTTTCAAGGGCTTCATTTTTAGATGGCCATTTGGATCCATTTCACACAGGTCTGTAAAGGTTCATTTCTCACTGGTATCTATCTGATACTTTATGTTGACTAGGTGATTTCCATTTGCAGGCATGATTCCAACAGTCATAAACTATTTATTAACTATTGACCAAAATGAGCAAACCTGTTAAATAGCGTAGAGATTGTCAAAATTTCTGCATTGGCCATCTATATTTGTTTGTTGTGCTCCCTTTTAGTGATATGCTTATGTGCAAAATGATTTGTTATCTTGAAATGAGAACACTACTTTACACATGCTAGAAATGCCTTCATTTCCTTTGTGTTACGTGTTCTGCAGTTCTTGTATCCTGCCCTTTGTCTGTGATCTTTCTATCTTTTCTATCAGCATAATGCAAAATTAATTTACAAGTTCAATGCTTCTGTTTGTGTCAATTGCTTTTCTGAAAGTAAGTTTCTCCTCTCCCAATAGAAGATTGATTATTTTTTACCTTGGGCCCCAACACTGAATACATCATTCAAAAGTTCTATTTATTCCATGTTCAAAGTATGCCTTCAAGGCTTTCAAAATTTCCTGTTTTTGGAGAGCTTTAGAGTAGAATAAATTTTGTAATAGTCTCTCCCCAGCAGTAAGAAAACATTAACTATGCATGGCTGCTTTGGTCAGTTTAGTAAATCTCACAGTTTTGTATTTTGCCACATGAGAACTATAGGTTCTGCTTCCTCTCACCTTTCAATTCAACTAGTGCTGGAGAGGAAAATTTGCAATCATTGCAGCTTACACATTATTTTTAACTGCTTATTTCTTCTTCATCCTTCACTTCGTTTTGGTTTTAACAACTTGGAACATTTCTGTATTCCTCTTTTAGTAGCCATGTTTCTATACAGTGCTCTTCTGCACCCAATCTCAGCTCCAATCTGGCACCACAAGCTCATATGGCAACAAACAGCATTGAGTAAATGGTGGATTTCACAAAGCACTTTGGGGCAGAAATGCAGCACCCTAAGAGGTTCCTAGGGTACTTGGTGTGGTAGCCACTGGTCTACCACCAAGTGACAGTCCCTAAGTTTTATGCTGGTCTGTGATGCTTCTGGGAACCTGTAAATTGACTGCAAAATTGGTGCTGATGTGTGTGCATGTTGCATGAAGCTGTACATTTTTTCCGCTTTATGGGCGACCAGGAATCCCTCCCACTCTTATCCACCAACCACCACATGCTGCATGGATGTTGAGTTGTTTGAAAATTGGCCTGAAGTGGCATTTAATCACTTAACTGTCTGCATATGTGAAAGTGAGGACTGCAGATGCTGGAGATTAGAGTCAAGATTAGAGTAGTGCTGGAAATGCACAGCAGGTCAGGCAGCATCCGAGGAGCAGGAAAATCAACGTTCGGGCAGAAGCCCTTCGTGATGAAGGGCTCCTGCCTGAAACATTGATTTTCCTGTTCCTCCGATGCTGCCTGATCTGCTGTGCATTTCCTGTCTGCATATATGAGCGAGTAGTGTTACTGACACCACATCCATCTTCACAAAAATCACCTGGAAGTTGGTTGGAGCCGAGAGACTAGAACACAGGCAATAAGTTTTAATACTTACTATCCTCCACTTCAACCTCAGCCCGGGCCATTCTTACAAATAAAGTCTCTGATATGCAAGTTTTGCACTGGTCAATGAATATTACAGCCATCAAAAATAGATTCCCAGTTTGGTGGTTCTCTGTAAAATATGGAGTCATGCATTGCCTTGGTTTCTTTAATCTAGCTGGATTCAGTATCAGTGTATTATAATTATACAGAGTTACTTTGTACACACAGTCCAACACTGGCACCTCCAAATCATGATTAAACTGGAAATTTGAACCTGGAGTGAACAAAAGCTTAGTAATTGGTGGTACAATAGATTAGAATCCCTACATGTGGAAACAGGCCCTTTGGCTGAACAAGTCCACACCATCCCTCTGAAGAGTAACCCACCCAGACCATTCCCCTACCCTGTAGTTACCCCTGACTAATGCACATAACCTACAAATCCCTGAACACCATGGGCAATTTAGCACGATCAATTCACCTAACCTGTACATCCTTGGATTGTGGGAGGAAACCCATGCAGTCACATGGAGAATGTGCAAACTCCACACAGGCAGTTGCCCAAGTTTAGAATTGAAACCAGGTCCTTGGAGCTGTGAGCCAGCAGTGCTGACCACTGAACCACCATGTCACCCCAATAGTGTAGCTGATCATATCCTTTCAGATGCTGGAACCAAATTTTTATAAGTCTTACTTTTTCCTTGAATTGATGAAGAATTATCGACATTAGGATCTTTTTCCAGTTTTCCAGTTGGTCCTTTGGGGGCTAATATGGAGGATACTGATTTGGTCTTCACTACTTTGTTACAACCATATCTGGCCAAGGTTTCTCAAATTATTACTGTTCCAGAATGGATATCCCAAATTATCAAGCTCCTGATGAGATGGGATGAATTGATTCCCTTTCTATATTCAGAAGCAATAATAACACAATATACTTACATAGAGACTATAATGAGTACAAAACAGTCTCTATGTGTCATGAACAGTGACTATAATGACATGTTAATGATTGATCAGTTTAGGAGTGCTGGTTTTGCAAGTTGATTGCAACATTTATGTACCGTGACCTTTTGACTAGTGACTTGGCTTCTAATACTCTGAGTGAGGGAATCCATTATCTGCATTGTAAAGGGTGTTTTTTCAACATTGACTTTCACTGGGCACTAGCACTGGGACCCAGTTTGTGTAACAGCATGTCCGACCACTAGCACAGACAGGCCAGGGTTGAAAGGACATTTAATTTCTGTTCTTGTGTATTCTTGAATGGCGAAGACACAAAAGATGTCTCACCTAGACTGCTGTCTTTTGTCCCATCATGTTCCCACGCTGAGACAACTTCAAGGAGACAACAGTTCAGTTGGTAATGCCTTTTAAGATACTCCCTTTGAAACATCCTTTACACATCATCAGGTGTGGCATTTAGGAGAATATTCTCCACTGATAACCATTGAATTTACAATTACAGTTACATTGGCTGTATTAGTCTCCTTCTAAAATCCCCATGTCTGAATTAAAGTTTGATATCTCCATAGATGACCTCGGGTTATAATCCATTGTCATGACAATATAAAGAAGTTTGGGGTTTGATTTACCTAAATTGCCCTCTGGTGAGCATGCAGGATGGAATGAATGTATGAAAATTGCATGCAGGAAACAATGTTTTCTTCTTATAAAACAGAAATTGAACTGAAAGGTGGATTAAATGTCATTATGTTGCTGCAAATATTTTTCCTCCAAATTATTAAAAAAAGTAAAATATTCTGCTGACCTATGTCTAAACACTATATTCACTGGCTCAGCACTGAGATGAAAGGTATGTAAATTTTAAATTTGTGTGATTAACAATATAAATGAACTTAAACACAATATATATCAGTTGGACAGCTGATCAAGGTAACACAAATGATGTTCACAATTAGTAAAACTAAATATTTTGTTTTAAAAATCAGCACACATACCTTAGTACTGATCTAGTAATCTCTAGTATTAATTTTTCAAACAACCAGAATTAAATCCTACAGTATATATTATGTGTTTCATCAAATCCTAGCAGTCAAATATCTTCTAAGAATGTTTGCTTTCCACACATGGTGACCTGTTTGCTAAAAACTGTTGCTAGAGGAATTTCCCAACTCCCCTCCCTTGAGTATGTTTTCCACTGCCACAGCCCTGGAGGTTGTAGTCACAAGGGATGCCACAGAGAGAAAAATGTTAGAAGTGTCAGGTGGCTGTAGCTCAGTTCCAAGTCTTGTGCTTGTGAAAACATATTTTTCCATAGGCATTAATTCCTAGGTTGCTGGATTTGGGTTTGTTTGGTGTTTTTCTG
Source organism: Chiloscyllium plagiosum (assembly GCF_004010195.1). Taxonomy (NCBI): domain Eukaryota; kingdom Metazoa; phylum Chordata; class Chondrichthyes; order Orectolobiformes; family Hemiscylliidae; genus Chiloscyllium; species Chiloscyllium plagiosum. The sequence goes on from NC_057714.1 coordinate 34,336,896, forward strand.
TTGAGAATATCTAGTTTTATATTGAGGCTAAGTACATGCTGGTTTTATACTGCAAAAGTGCAGTACTGAAGTGACATAGGGCATTGTGAAACAAAGAACTCATTCTATGCGTATGCACTGTACTGGACTGAATTTACTTTGTGTTGACCCAGAAACTGCTGGAAAAATAATCTTGAGCTAACAGTGCCTGCCGTTATCAATGTGTAAAAAGCAAATATAAATGAAAGATACTTGCAAAAGGTGTTTGTTGCAGTGTCCCACAACATACACGTGAGGCAAATTATGGGTCATGTATCAAAGGGGACAGCAGTAACATTGGTACAAAATTGGCTGAGAATAGGTAAGAGAGTGTGATGGATAATGAATGTTTTTCAGGCGGGGGAAAGGTTGTATTGGAGTCCCCTAGAGGTTTGTATTGGAACCAAAACAGCAATTACTGGAAAAGCTCAGCAGATCTGGCAGCATCTGTAAAAAGAAATCAGAGTTACATTTTGGGTCTGGTGATTCTTCCTCAGAACTGACGATAGCTAGGAAAATGTTGATTAATATGAAAAAGATAAAGTTGGGTGAGTGGGGGGTGGTGTGGGAGGTGGGGGTGAGGTGGTAAAGAGTAAATGATAAGTGGGAATAGAGTCCAAAGAGAGAGAAGAACAGTTGGACAGACAAAGAAGTAGATAACGATCTGGCTAAGAGAGTGACTAGCTATTAATGGGGACTGTTAGTGGCTAACAATGGGATTTGTATATAGCAGACTATGCGATTTCAAGGCCTGGTCTGTGGGACAGGGATAAGGACATGGGAGAGTTCAAACCCTAAAGTTGTTGCCCACAATATTGAGTCCAGAAAACTGCAGGGTCCCCAAGCAGAAAATGAGGTGCTGTTCTTCCAGCTTGTGTTGAACTTTGCTGGAGCACTGCAACAAGCCTGAGATAGAGATGTTGGCCAGGGAACATGGCGGTCTGTTAAAGTGGCAGATAACTGGAAGCTCAGGATCTTTTTTGCAGACAGAAACAGAACTGAAACATTAGCTCTGATTTCTCTCCACAGTTGCTGCCAGGTCTGCTTTTCCAGAAATTTCTTGTCTTGCTTCTGATTTACAGCAACCACAATTCTTCCAGTTTTTATTTAGTTGGTATTGGAACCTTAGCTTTTCCTCGTGTATATAAATGGTCTAGAGTTTGGTATTCAGGGGATAATTTCAAAGTCTGTGGAAAAAACTTGGGAACATTGTAAAGTGTGAGGAAGACAGTGTGGCATTTCAAATGGACACTGACATTTAGGAGTTGGGGAAGAAATGGCAGATGAAGATCCATGCAGTGGAGTATGAGGTGATGCACATTGGTAGAAAGAATATGGAGAAACAGTATCAAATAAAGGGTCTTATTCTGAAAGGTGTACAGGAACAGAGAGACCTAGGGGTATGTGTAGGTAGGTCATTAAAGGTGGCAGATCGAGTAATATGAGCTGTTCATATATAGGTTTTTTTGGCTTGATTTGATTTATTGTTGTCACATGTACCTAGGTACAGTGAAAAAAATTGTTTTGCATGAGTAGGAACATGGAGTACAAGAGCAGGAATGTTATGATGAATCAGAGCAGGACATACAGTTAATGATAAGGTCCTGGGGACTGTTGCTGAACAAAGAGACCTTGGAGGGCAAGTTCATAGTTCCTTGAAAGTAGAGTTGCAGGTAAATAGGATAGTGAAGAAGGCATTTAGTATGCTTTCCTTTATTGGTTAGACCATTAAGTATAGGAGTTGGGTGTTATGTTGTGGCTATCCAGGATTGGTTAGGCCACTTTTGGAATATTGTGTGCAATCCTGGTCTCCTTCCTATCAGAAAGATGTTGTGAATCTTGAAAGGGTTCAGAAAAGATTTACAAGGATGTTGCCAGGGTTGGAGGATTTGAGCCACAGGGAGAGGCTGAATAGGTTGGGGCTGTTTTCCCAGAGCATCAGAGGCTAAGAGGTGACATTATAGAGGTTTATAAAATCATGAGGGGCATGGATAGGCTGAATGGTCAAGATCTTTTCCCTGGGGTGGGGAGTCCAGAACTGGAGGGCATAGGTTTAGGCTGAGAGGGGAAAGAACGAAAAGAGACCTAAGGAGTAACTTTTTCACGCAGAGGGTGATGCATGTATGGAATGAGCTTCCAGAGGAATTGGTTGAGACTGGTACATTTGCAACATTTAAAAGGCATCTGGATGGGTATATGATTAGGAAGGGTTTAAAGGGATATGGGCCGGGTGCTGGCAAATAGGACTAGATTAGATTA
>NC_057714.1:34339211-34396640 GCF_004010195.1 Chiloscyllium plagiosum
GCTGAATAGGTTGGGGCTGTTTTCCCAGAGCATCAGAGGCTAAGAGGTGACATTATAGAGGTTTATAAAATCATGAGGGGCATGGATAGGCTGAATGGTCAAGATCTTTTCCCTGGGGTGGGGAGTCCAGAACTGGAGGGCATAGGTTTAGGCTGAGAGGGGAAAGAACGAAAAGAGACCTAAGGGGTAACTTTTTCACGCAGAGGGTGGTGCATGTATGGAATGAGCTTCCAGAGGAAGTGGTTGAGACAATTGCAACATTTAAAAGGCATCTAGATGGGTATATGATTAGGAAGGGTTTAAAGGGATATGGGCCGGGTGCTGGCAAATAGGACTAGATTAGGTTAGGATATCTGGTTGTCAAGGACAAGTTGGACTGAAGGGTCTGTTTCCATGCTCTACATCACTAGGACTCTATAACGTATTAAAGACACTGATTTGTTTTCAGCGAGATAATTGTGTACATTTCTGGGCTCTATACTTTATGAAGGATGTGAATGCATTAGGGTGCAAAAATGTTTACATTAATGTTTCCAGGGATGCAATCATTCAGTTATGAGGAAATATTGAAGAAGTTGGGGCTGATTTCCTTGAAGAGGAGAAGGCTAAGAGGGGATTTGATGGCGGTTTTTAAAATCATGAGATGCCTGGACAGAGTAGATGGGAAGAAAACTTTCCCACTAGTAAATAAATTGAGAATATGAGGCACAGTTTTGAAATGATTTGCGAAAGAAGCAAATGAGAGGTGAGAAAAAGTATTTGAATGCATCAAATAATTAGGATGCACAGTGCAATAGGTGGAAGTTTGTTGAAGGCAGATTCAATTGAACAATTCAAAAGGGCATTGTTTCTGTTTAAATGATCATTCAATATGTGGGATTACCTCTGTTCTTCCTACCAAAGTGCATAACCTCAGACTTTCCCACATTTCTTTCCATATGCCACTTTGATGTCCACTGTCCTAGTCTTTCCAGGTCCAACTGTAGCCTCCCCACTTCCTCAACACTAACCGTCCCTCTACCTATCACAATGTCATCTGTAAATGTAGCAACAATGCCCCCAGTTATAGAGTCATAGATTCATGGAGATATACAGCATGGAAACAGACCCTTAGGTCCAACTCATCCGATCCGACCAGAAATTCTAAATTAATCTAGTCCCATTTGCCAACACTTAGTCCATTTCCCTCTAAGCCCTTCCTATTCATATACCCATCCAGATGCCTTTTAAATATTGTAATTGTACCAGTCTCCACCACTTCCTCTGGCAGCTCATTCTTTACACACACCACCCTTTCTGTGAAAAGGTTACCCCTTAAGTCCCTATAAATCTTCCCCCTCTCACCCTAAACCATGCCCTCTGGATCTGGACTCCCCATGCCAGGGAAAAGACCTATCCATGCCCCTCATGATTTTATAAAGTCACCCCTCAGCCTTTGACACTCCAGGGAAAAAAAGTCCCACCCTATTTAGCCTCTCCCTTTAGCTCAAACCCTCCAACCCTGGCAACATCCTGTAAATCCTTTCTGAACTCTTTCAAGTTTCACAATATCCTTCCTATAGGATGGAGACCAGAATTGCACACAATCTTCCGAAAGTGGCAGAACCAATGTCCTGTATAGCCACAACATGACCTCCCAACACCTATACTCAATGCTCTGGCCCATAAAGGAAAGCATACTAAACGCCTTCTTCACTATCATATCTACCTGAGACTCCACTTTCAAGGAACTATGAACCTACACTTTAAGGTGTCTGTTCAGCAGTACTCCCCAGCACCTTACCATTAAGTGTATAAATCCTGTCTGATTTGCCTTTCCAAAATGCAGCACCTCACATTTATCTAAATCAAACTCCATCTGCCACTCCTCAGCCCATTGCCCCATCTGATCAAGATTCAGCTATACTCTGAGGTAACCCTCTTCGCTGTCCACTGCATCTCCAATTTTGGTGTCATCTGCAAACTAACTAACTATGCCTTCTATGTTCAATTCTAAATCATTTATATAAATGACAAAAAGCAGTGGATCCAGCACCTATCTTTGTGGCACACCTTCCACCTTCCACCACCACACTCTGTCTTCTACCTTCAAGCCAGTTGTGTATCCAAATAGCTAGTTCTCCTCTATTCCATGTGATCTAACCTTGTTAACAAGTCTACCATGAGGAACCTTGTTGAACACCTTACTGAAGTGCATATAGATCACGTCCACCACTTTTCCCTCATGAATTCTCTTCGTTACTTCTTCAAAACTTCAATCAAGTTAGTGAGACATGGTTTCCCACACACAAAGCCATGTTGACTAACCCAAACCAGTCATTGCCTCTCCAAATACATGTAAACTGTCCCTAAGGATTCCCTCCAACTTGCCCACCACAATGTCAAGCTCACCACTCTATAGTTCCCTGGCTTTTCCTTACCACCTTTCTTAAATAGTGGCACCATGTTAGCCAACCTCCAGTCCTCCGTCACCTCACCTGTGACTACCGATAATCCAAATATCTCAACAAGGGGTCCAGTAATCACTTCCCTAGCTTCCCACAGAGTTCTAGGGTACACCTGATCAGGTCCTGGAGATTTATCCACCTTTATGTGTTTTAGCATATCTTGCACGTCTTCCTTTTATAATATGAACACTGTTCAAGATGTCACCATCTATTACCCTACATTCTATATCTTCCATGTCCTTCTCCACAGTAAACACTGATGCAAAATATTTATTTAGTATCTCCCCATCTCCTGCAGTCCCACATATAGGTTGCCTTGCTGATCTTTGAGAGGTCCTATTCTCTCTCTGGTTACCATTTTGTCTTTAATGCATTTATAAAATCCCTTTGGATTCTCCTTAACTCTATTTACCAAAGCTGTCTCATATCCATGTTTTGCCCTCGTGATTTCTCTCATAAGTGTACTTATCTAAGGATTCACTCGATCTCTGCTCTCCATATTTGACATTTGGTTCCTTCTTTTTCTTGACCAAAACCTCAATTTCTTTAGCTACCCAGCATTCCATACACTTACCAGCCTTGCCTTTCACTCTAACAGGAACATACTGTCTCTGGACTCTCATTATCTCATTTCTGCAGGTTTCCCATTTTTCAGCTTTCCCTTTACCTGCGAACATCTTCACCCATTCAACTTCTGAAGGTTCTTGCCTAATACATCAAAATTAGCCTTTCTCCAATTCAGAACTTCAACTTTTAGATCTGGTCTATCCTTTTGCATCACTGTTTTAAAATTAATAGAATGATGTTCACTGGCCCCGAAGTGCTCCCCCACTGACACCTCAGTCACTTGCCCTGCCTTATTTCCCAAGATTTGAAGATGCCGGTGTTGAACTGGGGTGTACAAAGTTACAAATCACACAACACCAGGTTATAGTCCAACAGGTTTAATTGGAAGCACTAGCATTTGGAGCGCTGTTCCTTCATCAGGTGGTTGTGGAGTATAAGATCGTAAAACACAGAATTTATAGCAAAAGTTAACAGTGTGATAAAACTGAAATTATAGATTGAAAAAGACCTGGATTGTTTGTTAAGTCTCTCATCTTTTAGGATGAACATGTTGGTTTCAGTTCTTTCATATGTAAATCATAGAACATTTAAAATTTACATTCTCAAATGAACTTTAACAATTGGTGTCATGTCAGCCCAGGTAATGCATTGAAGGTGTGAAGTGCCCTGTGTGAGACTGTCTATACCACAATGGTCAGACTGATTCTAATCTAAAAAATAGATTTACAGAATCTTACATGGATTCATGCAGTTTTTGAGCAAGGTAAAATATAATTCTGCAAGTGCAAATTCACCCCACAAACTTATGTGTGTATGTGTGCACGTGGGTTTCTGCGGGTGGGGTGGGGTGATGAATGTCTGCATGAGAATGTGTGTATGTGTGAGTGTTAATGGGTATATGTCTGTGAGAGGGTGCATGCGTGAGTGTGTGAAGTAATAAGAGAGGGTCTGCATGAGTATATGGGTCTATAGGAGTGTGTGTGTGTGTGTATATATGTTGCAATGGGGTCACCTGTAGTGTGACATGAACCCAAGGTCCCGGTTGAGGCCATTCCATGGATACCGAACTTGGGTATCAGCCTCTGCGTGGCCACTTTTCATTGTTGCCTGTCCCGAAGTCTACCTTGGAGGATGGTCACCCGAAGGTCCAAGATCAAATGTCCTGGACCACTGAAGTGTTCTCTGACTAGGAGGGAACATTCCTGTTTGTTGATTCTTGTGTGGTGCCCATTCATCTGTTGCTGTTACTCGGTCTTGCCAATGTACCATACCTCAGGGCATCCTTGCCTGCAGAGTATGAGATAGACAACATTGACTGAGTCGCATGAGCACCTGCCATGTACATGTTGGGAGGTGTCCCCACCCGTAATGCTGGTATCCGTGTTGACATTCTGACACATCTTGCAGCGTCAACCATGACAAGGTTGTATGGTGTTGTCCTGAAAGCCAGATAATTTGCTGCGGACAATGATCTGTTTGAGGTTTGGTGGTTGTTTAAAGGTGAGCAGTGGAGGTGTGGGAAAGGTCCTGGCGAGGTGCTCTTCCTCATTGATAATGTGTTGCAGGCTGCAAAGAACATGGTGTTTTTTTGGCTCCTGGAAAGTACTGGTAAATGAAGGGTACCCTGTCATTTTCAGCCCTGTCTGTCTCCTGAGGAGGTCATTATGGTTTCTCACTGTGATGTGTTGGAACTAGCTGTCGAGTTGAGCATCGTACTCTGTTCTTATGAGGGCATCCCAGAGTACTTCCAGGTGCCCGTCATGTTCCTCCTCATCTGAACAGATCCTGTGTATGCGTAGGGCATGTACACAGGGGATGGCTGTTTTAATCTGTTTCGGGTGGAAGCTGGAGAAGTGTAGCATCGTGAAGTTATCCATGGGTTTGCGGCAGAATGAGGTGCTGAGGTGCCCATCCTTAATGGACATGCATGTGTCCAAGAATGAGACCGATAATAAAAAGTAGTCAATGGTGAGTTTGATGGTGTGATGAAACCCTTTGATATCACTGTGTAGTTGTTTCAGTGACTCCTCACCATGGGTCCAGAGGAAGAAAATGTCATTAATGCACCTGGTGTATAGTGTTGGTTGAAGGTCCTGCATAGACAAGTCTTGTTTGAATCTGTGCAGGAACATGTTGGCATATTGGGGTGTAAATTTGGTCCCCATGGCTGTTTCGTGTGTCTGGATGAAGAACTGGTTGTCAAAGGTGAAAATGTTGTGCCGAGGATAAAACAGATGAGTTGTGGGACGGTGCTCGGAGATTGGCAGTTGTTGGTGTTGAGTACTGAGGCTGTTGCTGTGATGCCACCATTGTGGAGATGCTGATGTAGAGTGCTGAAACGTCCATGGTGACGAGGAATCTTCCCAGTTCGACTGGTCCGTAGGTGCTGAGTTTCTATAAGAAATCTGTAGTGTCACAAAAGAAGCTAGGGGTCCCTGTACAATAAGTTTCAAGATGCCTTCGACTTAGCCAGAGAGGTTTTCACACATGGTCCCATTGCCTGATACGATGGTATGTCCTGATGTCTTGGCTTTATGTATCTTCAGAAGGCAATAGAAGTCACCTACATGAGAGGTACATGGGATGAGGGTGCATTGGGAACTCTGATGGACTGGATCCAAAGTCCTGATCAATGTGTTTAGTTCATGGGTGTGCTCTTTGCTCGGATCGGCTGATATTTGCCTGTAGTGTTCCTGGTTGTTCAGTTGTCGGTACACATCCGTGCAGTAATCTGTTCTAGTCTGAATGATGATGGCTCCTCTTTTACCTGCTGGTTTGATGACAATGTTGTGATTGGTTTTGAGAGCATGGACAGTGTTGCATTGTGATCGGGTGATGTTCTTCTCTATCTTGTGGGTGCAGCTGATGAATCTGGTATTTATATATTTCCTGACAGTTTGAGCATACATGTCAAGCCCAGGGCAGTGGCCCTCCGGTGGGGTCCAAGTTGACTCCTTCTTTGGTCCCTCCTCTACAGATTCCTGTGATGACTGTTCCATTCCTCGGTAGGCTCTCTGGGATCACTGCATCTTGAAAGAATTCCCGGAGTCTCCTTCATCTGATGAATTCCTCCGTGTCTGCTGTAAGAAACGTGGGTTCATTTTGGTGATGGGGCAGAAATTGAGACCGCTGCTAAGAACTTCAATCACTTCCGGTTGAAGAGTGTGGTCCAATAGGTTGGCAATCGACTTCCCCATGGCGGTAACGTTTTCCACTGTGGTGCCAGGGAGGGCTTGGCTACTGCTGGTGGTGATGCCAAACTTCTCCAGTTTCTTGTTCTTGGTGTGCATGTATGTGGTGTAGTTTTGTCGCCTTGCCTGGTTGGCAATGTCCTGTACCTCTGTATCCTGAGTGCAGGCTGAGAGAGTGGACTTAATTTCAAGGCTGTGGTGTCTGCTGTAGATTTGGTGCACGAGATGATTGAGGAGTTTGCGAGAGTTAATGGGGTGAATTTGTACTTGCAGAATTACATTTATTTTGCTCAAAAACGGCATGAATCCATGTAAGATTTTGTAAATCCCTTTTTTAGAAATAGGATCAATCTGAACATTGTGGCAGTGACAGTCTCACACAGGGCACCTCACACCTTAAATGCATTATCTGGGCCAACATGACACCAATTGTTAAAGTTCACTTGAGAATGTATCTTTTATGTTCTGCAATTTACATATGAAAGAACTAAAACCAACATGTTCATTCTAAAAGATGAGAGACTTAACAAACAATCCAGGTCTTTTTCAATATATAATTTCAGTTAAATCACACAATACACTTTTGCTTTAAATTCTGTGTCTTACAATCTTATACTCCACAATCACCTGATGAAGGAGCAGCGCTCTGAAAGCTAGTGCTTCCAAATAACCCTATTGGACTATAAACTGCTGTTGTGTGATTTTTAACTTTATTTTTCAAGAGTAGATCAAATTTTGCATCTTCTCTAGTAGGTACATCCACATACTGAATCAAAACATTTTCTTGTACACACTTAACAAATTCCTCTCTATCTAAACCCTTAACAGTACGCCAGTTCCAGTCCATGGATTAGTGGTGCTGGAAGATCACAGCAGTTCAGGCAGCATCCGAGGAGCAGTAAAATCGACGTTTCGGGCAAAAGCCCTTCATCAGGAATTATTTTACTGCTCCTCGGATGCTGCCTGAACTGCTGTGCTCTTCCAGCACCACTAATCCAGAATCTGGTTTCCAGCATCTGCAGTCATTGTTTTTACCCAGTTCCAGCCTATGTTTGGAAAATTAAAATCCTGGACTAGAAACACCATTATTCTTACAGATAACTGAGATATCCTCACAAATTTATTTCACAATTTCCTGCTGACTATAGGAGGTCTATAGTACAATCCCAATAAGGTAATCATTCTTTTCTTAAGTTTCATTTCCACCCAAATGACTTCCTTGTATGTATTCCTGGAATATCCTCCCTAAGCACAGCCATAATGTTATCCATTATTAAAAATGCCACTCCCCCCTCCTTTCTTGTCCCCCTTTCTATCCTATCTGTAGCATTTGTATCCTGAAATATTAATCTTCCAGTCCTGTCCATCCCTGAACCACGTATCTGTAATTGCTATGATATCCCACTCCTGTGTTCCTAACCATGTCCTCGGTTCATCTGCCACCCATGTTCGGCCTCTTGCATTGAAATAAACACAGTTTAGTTTACCTTGTTGTTTGCTTTATTCCTGCCTGCCCTTCCAATTCAGGTGCAATCCATCCTTCTACCCTAGGAGAGATTCCAATGATCCAAAAATGTAAATCCTTTTCCTCTGCACTAGCTCTTCAGCCATGCATTCATCTACTCTGACCTCCTATTGCTACCCTCACTAGCTCATAGCTCTGGGAGTAATCCAGATATTACTATCTTCAAGGACCTCCTTTTTAAATTCCTGCCTAACTTCCTGTATTCTCCCTTCAGAATCTCATCCTTTTTCCTTCCTATGTTGTTAGTTCCGATGTGCACTACAACCTCCTGCTGGTCCCACTCCCTTTTGAAAACATTCTGAACTCTCTCCAAGATATCATTGATCCTGGCACCAGGGAGACAACACACCATTCTGAATTCTCACTGTCAGCCGAAGAAACATCTGTTTGTGCCTCTGACTAGAGAGTCCTCTATCAAAATTGATCGCTTGTAACCTAACGTGCCCCTCGTTACATTAGAGCCAGTCTCGATACCAGAATCTTGGCTGTTCATGCTACGTTTCCCTGAGAGTCAATCAGCCTCTATATTTTCCAAAACAACATACTTGTTTGAGATGGAGATAGCCACAGGAGATTCCTGCACTACGTGCCTCCCTCTCCTACCTTTCCGGACGGTAACCCATCTACCTGACTTTACTTGCGGTTTTTGACCCTTCATATAACTGCCATCCATCACACCCTCTAAATTCTACATTGCCTCTAACTGCTGCTCCAACCAATCCATGTGATCTGATAAGATTTGCAACCAAACACAGTTTAGTTTGCAGACATAATCATCAATAACATTGAAATTTACCCTAATCTCCCACATCGGACAGGAAGAGCACATCATTCTACTGAAGGCCATCTTTGCACCTTAACAATCTGCAGAAAATAGCACTTTCATACTGCTCTTAAAAACACTGTTGCAGGCTAACTTAGTACCTATGTAGTTATATTTTTTAATTTTAATCAAGAGACAGATCTCAGTGAAACATATAACCAAAAGAACCCAGTCTACTCATTATTAAAAAAAAGGACAGCAAGATTGTGCTCTCAACTATTGTTTCCCCATTACTACTTCACTGGTCAATGAGCTGAATGACGTCCTTCTGCAGTATTATACTTTTGTGATTTTTGCCATATTATTTGTTCCATTTTATCTGAACTTGCTTGATATTTTGCGTTGTTCAGCGACTGGCCTCAATAAAACTGAAAATGAGACTATCTCACTGGATTTCTGTCCACTGTGTTTGAAAATTACTTGATTTGCTTCAATAATACATTTTTGCAAGTAGTTTATATTGTAAGGGCATTCTAAATGATCCAACTTACACTCTTACCATGTTTTTCAAACTTGTATGTCTGGGTAGATACATGAAATTAAGGAGTATCTTTTTCTATTGTTAAATTGAATGCATTAAGGAGTTGGACAATTGATCCAACATTTTTGCAAGATTAGATGAACAGATGATGATGCTGAATGGCTTTCAATGCAAGTGTTAAGATACCTGTAGCACAAAAAAAATTACGATCTGAGGGGATGAAGTAAAAATCCAGTTCCTGACATTTATCATGAGATGCCCTATTCAATTTCTAGGTCTTTGTGATACACTGGAATCTAATAAGTGTGAAATGTGATGATCTGAATTGACCTCTGGACTGAATACTTCACCTCTAGCTCTGAACAACACAATAAACAAGAATCAGTCCAGAGATGGAGTTATTCTTCATTCAAAGAGTTGGGAAGGTGTGTTCGATGAACAAACATTGATAACGATTAATGTACTGGGCTTGGTGTTTGAACAGGATTACTGTCAAATATCGTACTGAATTCTGCATCACAAGCACAATATGCCGCAAACACAGAATCTACCAGAAACCCAACATAATCCTGTTTTGTTTCTTAAATAGACCAAGTTATATATCAGCAGAATAATTACAGCAAGTGTGCCTCTGCTCAGTATCTCTTCAACTCTGATTCACCGTGGTAAAGCTCCATACAAGAAATGTTTATCAACTTTAATTGAATCACTTTATCAGAGGAGTTGATTCCATGTCAAAGGCAGTTGAAGCAAGTGTCCTCACTCAAACATTTAGAAGTAGAGAAAAAATGTTCAAGACAGCAGAAGTGTTGGTGTTAGCGGAATCCTTGCAGCCAGGACTCGTAATAAGTATTGTGGAGCTGAGAAAGTGAAGGCGACTTGACAAAGCTGATAAATATTGGAGCTCAGAAACCTGGGGCAGTCCAAACTTCCTGAAGCTGGATGTCTGCAAAAGAGCTGGAATTGCACCTGTGAGTAGGTGCTGGAATGCAGTCCTGTGTAACCAATAGAATGCATTCCCCTGGGATGTGTTTGAAGGACTAGAACATAAACAATAATTCAGATAGTGCATTATTAAGCAGCTTTTTTAATGAGCTTCAGGACTAAGTCATTGAAAGTAAAGAGTTGGAATACCTTGTTATTGAGATAAAGATTTATTAAGATTTTGTGATCCACAGTGACACAACATGTTAGACTATTTACTGAGAAATCCTTGGGTTCTGCATTGACCACATTTCCCTTTCATATGGTCTTTAGAGTGTCCAACCACAGTTTGTCTGTTAACTCATATTGATCACATGTTAATTCTGAATGTTAAAGCACACTTTGAGTACGTACACATAGTAGAGTATTTAACCTTTCTAAACTGTTAAAGTTTTCTTTGTCAAAGCCATGTAATCTTATTTGACCTTCCTGGTTAGTATCTGGAACTTCAAACTTTGTTAGAAATGCTGAAACAGAAGTTAGTAGTCCATAACCAGATCATAACATAAATTTGGCAGTCTTATCAGGGATCAGAATATAATATACACATATCCCAACAGGAACTACTTAATAGTCATAGTTCTCTGATAGTAAAAAAATGTATTTACACATATCAATGTTTTCATTGTTTAATAGGAAGCAATGTATTTATTTTGTGTTTTCTTTTCCATTAATACTAAATTAATATTTCATAATTTAACTGGAATGAGACCCAGTTGAATTTGTTTTTCCAACTGTTGAACTTCAATGGTTAAGGATGAAGTATGAAGTAGAGACTAGAGAAATCATATGACTAGCCAAGCAGAAAAGGGAAGCGTACATAAGGTCCAGGCAGCTAAGAACAGAATGGGCCCTGGAGGAATATCGGGAGAGTACATTACAGCGCAGTACAGACCCTTCGGCCCTCGATGTTGCGCCGACCTGTCATACCAATCTGAAGCCCATCTAATCTACACTATTCCATGTATGTCCATATGCCTGTCCAATGATGAGTTAAATGTACTTAAAGTTGGTGAATTTACTACTGTTGCAGGCAAATCTTTCCATACCCTTACTACTCTCTAAGTAAAGAAACTACCTCTGACATCTGTGCAATATCTATCACCCCTCAATTTAAAGCTATGCCCCCTCGTGGTCGCCGTCACCATACTTGGAAAAAGGCTCTCCCTGTCCACCCTATCTAACCCTCTGATTATCTTATATGTCTCTATTAAGTCACCTCTCAACCTTCTCTCTAACGAAAACAGCCTCAAGGCCCTCAGCCTTTCCTCATAAGACCTTCCCTCCATACCAGGCAACATCCTAGTAAATTGCCACTGCACCCTTTCCAAAGGTTCCACATCCTTCTTATAATGCGGTGACCAGAATTGTACACAATACTCAAAGTGCAGCCGCACTAGAGTTTTGTACAGCTGCAGCATAACCTCATGGTTCCGGAACTCAATCCCTCTATTAATAAAAGCTAAAATACTGTATACCTTCTTAACAACTCTGTCAACCTGGGTGGCAACTTTCAAGGACCTGTGTACATGGACACCGAGATCTCTCTGCTCATCTACCAAGAATCTTACCATTAGCCCAGTACTTTGCATTCCCGTTACTCCGACCAAAATGAATTACCTCACACTTGTCCGCATTAAACTCCATTTTCCACCTCTCAGCCCAGCTCTGCAGCTTACCTGTGTCTCTCTGTAACCTATAACATCCTTCGTCACTATCCACAACTCCACCGACCTTAGTGTCGTCTGCAAATTTACTAACCCACGCTTCTACGCCCTCATCCAGGTCGTTTATAAAAATGACGAACATCAGTGGACCCAACACCGACCCTTGCAGTACACCACTGGTAACTGGACTCCAGGATGAACATTTCCCATCGACCACCACCCTCTGTCTTCTTTCAGCAAGCCAATTATTGATCTAAACTGCTATATCCCCCACAATCCCATTCCTCCGCATTTTGTACAATAGCCTACTGTGGGAAACCTTATCGAACGCCTTGCTTGAAATCCATATACACCACATCAACCAGTTTACTCTCATCTACCTGTTTGGTCACCTTCTCAAAGAACTCAATAAGGTTTGTGAGGCACGACCTACCCTTCACAAAACCATGCTGACTATCCCTAATCAAATTATTATTTTCTAGATGATTATAAATCCTATCTCTTATAACCTTTTCCAACACTTTACCAACAACTGAAGTAAGACTTACTGGTCTATAATTACCAGGGCTGTCTCTACTCCCCTTCTTGATCAAGGGAACCACATTTGCCATCCTCCAGTCTTCTGGCACTATTCCTATAGGTAATGATGATTTAAAGATCAATGCCAAAGGCTTGGCAATCTCCTCCCTGGCTTCCCAGAGGATCCTAGGATAAATCCCATCCAGCCCAGGGGACCTATCTACTTTCACACTTTGCAGGATTTCTAAAACCTCTTCCTTGTGAACCTCAATCCCACCTAGTCTAGTAGCCTGTATCTCAGCATTCTCCTCGACAACATTGTCGTTTTCTAGATTGAATACTGTCGAAAAATATTCATTTAGTACTTCCCCTATCTCCTCTGACTCCACACACAACTTCCCACTACTATCCTTGATTGGTCCTAATCTTACTCTCATCATTCTTTTATTCCTTAAATACCTATAGAAAGCCTTAGGGTTTACCCTGATTCTATCCACCAACAACTTCTCATGTCTCCTCCTGGCTCTTCTGAGCTGTCTCTATAGGTCTTTCCTGGCTACCTTGTAACCCTCAAGCGCCCTAACTTGGCCTTCACATCGCATCCTAACATAAGCTGCCTTCTTCCTCTTGACCAGAGATTCCACTTCCTTCGTAAACCACAGCTCCTGCATTCTACAGCTTCCTCCCTGCCTGACAGGTACAATAGGACAGTCTTAAATGAGGAATCAAGAGGGTTAAAAGGGGTCATGAAATAGCTTTAGTGAGCAGAATTAAGGAGAATCCTAAAGCCTTTTATTCTTAAATAAGAAGCAAGTGAGTAACTAGAAAAAGGATTGGTCCATTAAAGGTTATGGAAGGAAGGCTTTGTGTCGAACCTAAGAAAATGGTTGAGATTCTGAATGATTACTTTGCATCAGTGTTCACTGAGGAGAGGGACACGATGAATGTTGAGATTAGAGATAGAATTTTGATAACTCTGGATCACATTGACATAAGTAGGGAAGATGTGTTGGGTAGGCTAGAAGTTACTAAGGTGGACAAATCCCTAGAGCCGGATGGGATCTATCTCAAGTTGCTGAGGGAGGCGAGAGAGGAAATAGCTGAGGCCCTGACAGATATCTTTGTGGCATCCTTAAACACAGGTGAGGTGCTGGATGACTGGAGGGTTGCTTATGTTGTCCCCCTGTACAAGAAGGGTAGTAGAGATATTCCAGGTAACTACAGACCAGTGGGCCTGACATCAGTTGCTGGGAAAGTTGCTGGAGAAGGTACAGAGGGATAAAATATATTTATATTTGGAAGAGAATGGGCTTATCAGTGATTAGCAACATGGTTTTGTGTGGGGGAGATCGTGCCTTACCAACTTAATAGAGCTCTTTATGAAAGTAACCAAGTTGATAGATGAAGGAAGGGCTTTAGATGTCATATACATGGATTTTAGTAAGGCGTTTGATAAGGCTCACCATGGTAAACTAATGGAGAAAGTGAAGTCACATGGTGTGCAGGGTGTTCTAGCCAGATGGATAAAGAACTGATTGCACAGCAGGAGATAGAGAGTAGTTGTTGAAGGGAGTTTCTTGAAATGGAGAAAGGTGACCAGTGGTGTTCCACAGGGGCCAGTACTGGGGCCATTGTTGTTTGTAATATACATAAATGATCTGGAAGAGGGTACTGTTGGTATGATCAGCAAGTTTGCAGACGACACGAAGATTGGTGGAGTAGCAGAAAGCATAGGACTGTCAAAGAATACAGGAGAATATATATAGACTGGAGAGTTGGGCGGAGAGGTGGCAGATGGAGTTCAATCTAAGCAAATGTGAGGTGATGCATTTTGGGAAGTCTAATTCCCGAGTGAAATGGAAGAGCCTTGGGATAAGCAGAGAGATCTGTTAGTTCAGGTCCATTGTACTCTGAAAGTTGCTGCACAGTGGATAGAGTAGTCAAGAAAGCATATGGTATGCTTACCTTCATCGGACAGGATATTGAGTATAAGAGCTGGCAGGTCATGTTAAAATTGTACAAGACATTGGTTCGGCCGCATTTAGAATACTGTGTACAGCTCTGGTCGCCACGAGAAAAAAGGATGTGGACGCTTTGGAGAGGACGCAGAGAAGGTTTACAAGGATGTTGCCTGGGATGGAAGGTGCTAGCTCTGAAGAAAGGTTGAGTAGGTTAGGATTGTTTTCATTACAAAAAAGGAGATTGAGGGGGGATCTGATTGAGGTCTACAAATTCATGAAGGGTATAGACAGGGTGGATAGAGATAAGCTTTTTCCCAGGGTGAAGGATTCAATAACGAGAGGTCACGCTTTCAAGGTGAGAGTTGAAAAGTTTAAGGGGGATACACGTAGCAAGTACTTTCTACAGACTGTGGTAGGTGCCTGGAATGCGTTGTCAATAGAAGTATTCGAGGCAAGCACGGTAGGTTCACTAAAGATGCATCTGGACAGATGCATGAGTGGATGGGGAGCAGAGGGATACAGATGCTTAGGAATTGTGCGAGAGGTTTACACAGTGGATTTGGATCTGCTCAGGCTTGGAGGGCTGAAGGGCCTGTTCCTGGGCTGTAAATTTTCTTTGTTCTGTGTTCACAAAGGACTTGAGAAGCAACACACTGTCAGGTTTGCTTGCAAATTCTTAGAGGTTACTCATTGTCAGTGCCTGATCAAAGATCTCTGTTAGTTTAAAAAACATTCCCTGCTTCTTTCATCTAATCCCTGAGCCACACAAGCCAGTGAAGCCCTCCCTTGTTTTTCATCTGGATCTCTCACTGACCCAGGGTTTCTGTTGAGTTCATTGGTGGCAATGAGCGCAATGAGAATGATCTCTGAATGGCCAGAGACCTTCAAGTGCTGGAGGTTCCTTAATCCTAGGGAGGCCTGAAGCTGGCAACCCATGTGTCTGACTACCATTAAATTTGACAGGTTGCAAAGGTTGCAAAAATGCATTGCAAAGGTGATGATGCCACTTCTTCAGAATAGTACACACATCTCATGAGAAAAGCCCATTCCTCTAGTTTGTAAATGGTTAAGAGCTGAGAATGTTTGTTTGCCCACCCAGTTCATGAGCTGTTTCATTATTCACATGTCAGAATACGTGGCAAACCTAGAAGAACTGATAAGAGATGGTGAGTACCAGTAGTCAGAATTACCTGAGAGGGGTGTCATCGTATTAAAAAAAACAGAGATAATGTCTGTTGTACTACAGCAGAGAGAAACCTATCACACTGGAAGATTGATGTTTCTATACAAGGACTGTGAGCATTGAATATTCCTATCACAAAAAAAATCCAACATTTTTTCATCTGAGCAATATTATGAATAATATATTTTGAGAAAAGGAAACAAGCTATGAAAGTGTTTTAGGTTTGGAATTACAGGCTTAAGTATAAATGTTTACTATACATTTTCATTATTTAAACTTATAGTTTATGATAATTTGACATGGAGAAACAGTTTTTAAATAAAGAGGGATATTAAGTTATATAATTTTAAAATAACTAAGGAACAATGTTGTAATGTGTGTACTATTCTACTATCAAAGTAATAATGTAATGTTCTGATGCAATCAATGAAAACCCAGTACAGTACAATAATGTCTGATTATTTCAGACTGCTGAAAATCAGAAGACAGAACGTATCTTGTTTCTAGTTTTAAGATAGTAAACTTGTATAAGACAGTCATTACAAGATAAGCTGTGTCAATCAGGATATAGAGAACTATTTCCAAGAGGAGCTAACTCATTCTTCATGTATTTGTCAGTGTTTATATGGTGTTTCAGTAATTGTTCTTAGTATTAATTGTATGTCTTTAAAGTATTTTGATTTATGTGTACAGATACTTATGTGTATTTACTCTTAAGTTGAGTCTGATATTTCATAAGAAATTGTTAAGTACAATGTGATTACCTATTAAGTAATATGTAATAAAACTATTTACTGTTAATCAAAATACAGATTATTTTCTGCCTAAAATATTTTGTGGGCATCCTTCCCTACATAATACCAGCAGTGCAACTAATAACAATAAGAAGGTTTGGTGCTGGCAAATCTATGGTAGACTGGTAATCAACATTGGAAGAGGAACCATATTACAATAAATTTATAGTACTGCTGCAGTTTGTGGTGTGTTTGGTAGCAACAAATAATTACTACCAACATGCCATAAAATACACATTATTACATATGATATCTACAAAAAAAAATCATATTGTAGCATTATTTAAAAAAAGATTTTGAATAATACCGAAATCAATGGTATATTAATGTTTATAGAGTTTGATTAATTCATAGTCTTATCATTTTTAAATATATTAAAAGACAGCTGTTTTCACTACTTTTCAAAGCAGTTTTCCACATCCGTTGTGTCATTATAACATTATAATGATTACTCTGAGCATTTAAATCCAATGTGGGCCTGGCGCTAACTGCATTTGCCTTTATTTCTTAAAATTTAATTCTGTCTGCTATTAGTGCTGTGGCTTTAATAGCTACATGATGTAGATTGTGTTCATAGTAATTTTGTCTTCTGTGAGTTTGGGCTTCCAAACAGAGAATCTAATCTTATTGCTGATGATATTATAAATGTGGCTAATTCTCAAGCTCTAGGAACTCCAGCCTATTACAGAATTATTTTTGCTTCAAATGCTTTCATTGGAAAAGGGATTTAAATTGAATATGTGTGTGGCTGTTACAATGAGCTACATACCTCTGCTTTAATTTTCAGGGTCCTAAACCAGTACAAGTAAGGAGTGCCTAAAGTCTTTTTATGTACAAATACCATATAGTTGAGGCAGCATTAAATTTAAGCCTCATAAAATCCTAGTTGTGCACTTTGAACTGTTGCCTCAATTTCCGCTATGTCATTAACTGTTCTATAATGAAAGCATAAGCTACTCAAATGTCCATTGGCATATTTTAAGATTTAGGTTTGAAGAAAACTGCTGATTAATATAAGCATTTTCAAAAAAAAATCTCTGGGCAGTCATGATGTTGCATTTTCAAGGGAACTAGTACATAGTTGCCCAATGCTGAAAATGTGTTGCTGGAAAAGCGCAGCAAATCAGGCAGCATCCAGGGAACAGGAGAATCGACGTTTCGGGCATAAGCCCTTCTTCAGGAACTAGTACATAGTTGCCCAATGTATATCTAATTTTGTTAAAAATGAGGATCGGGAGTGGGTGAGGTGAGTTGAAGACCCCAAGAAAAGCAGTAAATATCACTGAGAGAAGTGGGCAAGATGAGGACTATGTGGCAGGCAGTCAAGACAGAACTCAGTCGAAGTAGCAGCAGAGGTGGAGTGAACATTGGGAGTGAATGGCCGCAACAGAAACCCTCAATAATAAGCCGAAAAGTCGAGTGGCAGATTGAGCTAATTGAAGCAGCAGCTAAACTCAACAAGAGCTTTGCCAGAAGTCTAATAGAGTCATAGAGATATACAGTATGGAAACAGACCCCTTGGTCCAACTCGTCCATGCCGACCATATATCCCAACCTATTCTAGTCCCATTTGCAGGCACTTGGCCCATATCCCTCCAAACCCTTCCTATTCATATACCCATCCAGATGCCTTTTAAATGTTGTAATTGTACCAGCCTCCATCACTTCCTCTGGCAGCTCATTCCATACATGCACCACCCTCAGCATGAAAAAGTTGTTCCTTAGATCCCTTTTAAATTTTTCCCCTCTTATCCTAAACCTTGCCCTCTAGTTCTAGACTCACCCACCCTAGGAAGATGACCTTTACTCTATCCCTCACTCTCATGATTTTATAAACACATATAAGGTCACCCCTCAGCTTCCAATGCCCCAGGGAAAACAGCCCCAGCCTATTCAGCCTCTCCCTATAGCTCAAACCATCCAATCCTAGCAACATCCTTATAAATCTTTTCTGAACCCTTTCAAGTTTCACTGAAAGGGACATCTGGGCAAAGCAGTGAGCTGATTGGTATGCAGCTGATAAGTTGTTTATTTTCCACTTCAAAGCTGCATCAGGAAAGGTTCGAGTTAAACTGTTCTTTTTTGAAAAAGAAACTTAAATAATTTTCCATTTTGCTTAAGATTAGAATCAGGGTACTTTAATGAAAGGTTTAGCAGAGAATTTCAGTCCAATCTGTTCCATGACCCGCAGTATGTGGAAAGTATTAGACCCTCCTGGCAGTGTGATGAGCACATCTCCAGGAATCTGAGGAAAGTAGTTTTTCACCCAGATGATGATGGAGCTCTTGAATGTATTGCCTGGGAGGGGAGCTGAGGTGGGTACCCTCACAACCTTTAGAAAGTACTTGGATGAGCACTTCAAGTGTCATAACATTCAAGGCTATGGGCCAAACACTGGGAATTGGAACTAGTTTACTGATAGATTTCGTGTAGTTTTGGTCATACAGACCTGATGGGCAGAAGGGCCTCTTCTGTACATTATGATTCTATGATTCTTAGTGCCACCAGTTTTAACCAGCTTGAACATGTGGCTTTGTAGTTTCAGTGTCAGCGAAAGGCGCAGCAGTGCATCCATGAGGCTGTTACACATGTAGCACATTTTTCAACGTTGTCACCCTGCAGCTGATGAAAGTCAGAGAAGGATTGGCTGACCACTAGTCAGAAGAAGAGAAGCAAGCAGGTAGTCAGGAAAATCCCAGAAGTGCATCTTACAGTGTGTCCATGTGTTGGAAAGTGGTGAGAATAAGCTTCTCTGGGAGAGCAGCAGATGGTTACTTAGAACAGAAATAAGGAAAGTGATCTTTTCATGCATAAACTAAAGGAAAATGCAAAGGCATATTATAAGTATGTTAAGTTCAAGAGAATTACCATAGAAAGAGTTAGGCCCAATAGGGAACAAAGTGGCAATCTGCGTGTGGAGCCGGAAGATGTAGCTGAAGTTTTAAATGAGTACTTTGTGCCTGTATTCAATATAGAGAAGGACAATACAGTTCTAGAGGTCAGGAAGAGGGTTATGATATACTTGAACAAATTAGCATTGAGGAGAAGGGATTTTAACAGTTTTTGTGGGCTTAAAAAAGAATAAATACCCTGGCCTGGATGCACTACATGCCATGCCCATATAGAAGGCAATCAAGGAGATTGTAGGGACATTAATTTTCACTCCTCTTTGGCCACAGGAGGGGTGCAGGAGGACTGGATGCAGTATCATTATTAGCGAAGGACAGGGAAAAACCAAGAAAAGAATAGTGAGTCTAACGTCATTAGTTGGGAAACTATAGGAAGACTTTCTGAGGGACAGAATTAATTTCCATCCATACAGGTGAAGGCTAATCAAAGATAGATAGCATGGATAGGAAATGAACCCAGGTCCCTCGTGCTGTAAGGCAGCAGTGCTAACCCCTGAGCCAGCATACCATCCAAGTAAGGAAGGAATTATTTAGAATCTATGATGACTATTGTCTATGATGGCCACAGCAATGTCAATGGCATCAGGAGAGTAAGGGGAAAATTGATAAAAGAAAGGGGTTAAGATTTATAAGTTAATTCAGTGACCATTATATATTGTACTACAATGTTTACTTCAGTGTGCTTCAATATTTTCATTTACTATATCATGATTTTTCTGCTGCTTTTCTCAAAGAAGTAGCAACTAGGTCAGCTAACACGTGACGTTTAAACTAAGTTACATTTGTCGCATGGCAAAACAGCCCAGCAGCAAAACAATAGTGCAATAATTTTACTTCTCTGCCAGCGGATCAGAACTTTGGAATGGAGTTGGGCAGGAAATGCCTTGCTTAAGATACAAAAGTAAAGTGAACAATGAAAGGTATGTTAATATGTACTTCTGGTAAATTAATGTACTTCTGGTAAATTGAGCATTGTATGGAAGTGATAGAACTGTGAATAATTTTGATTGCTTAGTGGATTCTTTTAATAGTTTTGTCATGCTTATGCAATATGAACTTATTAAATGTAATTAACTATGAAGTATAAATCCAAAATGCTCTCTTTCCTTGACACAAAGTGAAGTTGAGACAGGTGTTGACATTTTGTTTCCTGCAAAGGTATGGAACTATAAGTACCTGAGCACTGAACTAGCTTCCACTAAAGTAAAATAAAGAATTGCAGACACTGGAAATCTGATGCAAGAACAGGAATAGCTGAAGAAACTCAGCAGGTCTGGCAGCATCTGTAGAGAGAAAGCAGAGCAAACATTTCTCCAGCAATTTCTGTTTTTGTATAAACTAGTTTTCATAATTGGATAAGTTTTGATCATGATTATATGGAAATAATCCTTCCTATGAAGGTGATGCTGTATTTTTCCAACTACTTAAAAGATAGTCTTCTGGGAGTACAGACTTGAACATTGCTGAAAATAAGTACAGAATTTGTCAAAATGTTTTATTTTGGATTCATCAAGGCAAATTGCAAAAAATACTAATGAATAGGTAATCAATATTTATACTATATGAGCATGCTGATTGTTTGGTAAGTTGGCTCTGATTGGTAGCGCTGTTGAACAAAATGCAGAGAGCCATGTGCTAGGAAAGAACATGTCCACACATTACACAATCCTAGAATCAGGATTACTGTCATTTTCAAAGGGCTCACAAATCATCCCTACTCCGTGTAGGTCAAGGTAGCTTCCAATGAGCAGTCAGTTTCACAGGCAGTTGCTCCAAGCTTCAGGCAGCTTTGTAAGTTTCCTTGTGGATTTTTTTTATATAACATTAGGCTGATAAGTATATGAGAAATTCTAGTTAATGAAACAGTCCAGTTGGTACTGAGCTGTTTACTGGTCTGTTGCAGCTGGTATAACTCCAAATTTGAATTCTAGAAACAATGTGTGCGACAAACTCTCATTTGTTAAAGGCAGTATGTGGATGAATGCTATCTGCATTCCATTGTCTGTCAACAGCTTAATTATCAGAAACAATTATGAATACAATAAAAAGAAATGTTCTGGCCACATCACAGAGACAAGGTTTCTGATCTGAGTGTTTATATGATGCATTCTAGTCAAACAAGGCAGAAACATTCAAACCAATGAAGAAAAAGAACACAAGCACTTAAGCTGCATCTAGGCAGTGACTCGAATTGACTTTGAAATGTATACCTGAGAGACCCAGGGCAGAGCTCTGATAATATCCCTTGACTGAAGTATAGAAAAACCTGCTAATGCAAACATAAAACAATGAAATCTCTATTCTAAACTACCTGAGCTTTCCTTCAGTTGGCAAAATGGGTTAGAGGCATGCATTGTGTTTTCAGTCTGGGAAAGCAAGTGTAACAAAGAACACTTGAAATAATGAATACTACCTTTGTAATCACAGTCTTTGCTGAGTGTGTGTATCAGTATGTGAGTTTTAACATAGGTGTAGTTGTATATGGAGTTGAAAAGTGTGGCGCTGGAAAAAGCACCGCAGCATCTGAGGAGCAGGAGTCGATGTTTCGGACATAAGCCCTTCATCAGGAATGTGAGGGGAAGGGGGATGAAAGATAAATAGGGGGTGGGGGTGGGGCTGGGGTGAAGGTAAGTGGGATGGCAATAGGTTGGGGAGAGGGTGGAGAGGATAGGTGGGGCGGAAGATGGATGTGTAGGACAGGTCAAGAGGGTGGGTCCGAGTTGGAGGGTTGCATCTGGAATGAGGTGGGAGGAGGGGAGATTTGGAACCTGGTGAAGTCAATGCTGATAGGGTCCGGAGGCAGAGCTGAGGTGTTCTTCTGCCAGTTGGTGGGTGGCTTTAATTTGGCAGTGGAGGAGGCCCAGGATTTGCATGTCCTTGAGGAAGTGTGAGGGGGAATTGGAGTGGTTGACTACAGTGAGGTGGGATTGTTTTGTGGATGCGGACCAGAGATGTTCTGTGAGTTAGCACTCACTTTCTCCTATGTTCAGGTATGGAACAATAAATATTTATCT
Source organism: Chiloscyllium plagiosum (assembly GCF_004010195.1). NCBI lineage: Eukaryota > Metazoa > Chordata > Chondrichthyes > Orectolobiformes > Hemiscylliidae > Chiloscyllium > Chiloscyllium plagiosum. The sequence continues at coordinate 34,361,277 of NC_057714.1, forward strand.
TACATTTAGAACTTCTGTAAGCCTATCACTTGCCTGCTCTTGACCAGCAGCAACCAAGAATTTATTCAGACATGTTTTTTAAACACACTGTCTTCACTCCACAGATATTTGTAAGATGAAGGGGAATCCAGGCTATTGCCTGTCCTCTGCCTCTAACAACAGGGCTACTATAAAAATGTGAGGCATTATATTAGCTCATATAACAAAAGTATGATATCTGGAGTGAACTAAAAGGTATGAAATGTCCTTCTGCTAATAATTTTAAGAGCGATTTTGATTGTAAATATCTCTGCCTCTGAGACAGAATCTCTGGGGTTGAGTCCCACTCCAGGACTGGTGACCATGGAAGAGATAGAAAGTTAGCATAATATGTTAGATGACAAGATGAAATTGAACTGGAGTAACTCTATAAATGCAATGGTTAAGAACAGGTCAGAGGAAAGCAATCCTGCAGAGAGTAATTCAGCTACTGACTCCCCAAAACTTGTCCACCATTTACAAGGCTCAAGTAAAGAGTGTGATGCTTTACTCCCCACTTGCCTGAATCACTGCAGCTCCAACAACACTTGATGCCACCAGACAATGCAGCCCACTTGACTATCACCACATCCATAAACATTCATTCCCTCTATGATCTATGCACAATAGCAGCAGTTTGCACCATCTACAAGATACACTCCAGTAATTCAGCAAGGCTCCCTAGGTATTTTCAAACTGACAGCTACTACTATCGAGAAAGACAAGGTCAGCTGATACATGGTGTCACCACCATCTGCAAGTTTCTGTTCAGGCCATTCAACATCCTGACTCGAATTACTTATCTAATGACATTGGTTATCTGGAGGTTCGCTTTCTTCCCTGATGCTCCATTTATGTGGCTTTTATATGCAGCCTGTGTCAGTATAAGCAATCTATAGCAGGTTCCTTCCCCAAATACAGCTCCCCTTAAAAGAACTGGCTGTATCATATTGTATCAATGAATGCTGGTTGTCCCCCGGTTGATTCCTCAGGCAGCCAGAAACTTGGGGCACACTGAGGGTAATGCTACATTCAGGTAGCTGAGGCAGCACAAAATTTGCCAATGCATGTGTCCAAAAACAAAAACCATAGGACCTATTTTTAGTCCTGTATCTTCAGAAAGGAAAATGCAATTTCCATATAAAGATATCAGTCCTTTTCAATACATGTGATTCTTAAGTATAAACATATGAAGTTAATTTTTTAGACTAGTACTGCTATGATCTGAAAAAGATAGTTTAATTATAGACAACCAAAGCACTACTTAAAGTGCTGTTAAAAGGCAACGCGATCATTGAAAGTTAGTAAGGCATGTGCTTTTGCATGGAAAAGACGATTAATGTTTACATTGTTGGCCGTTTCTGCTGAACTTATAGTTTTAAAAGATCTAAAGTTTTGTGGCAGTTAAGTTTCATGTTACAAACTGAGGAATACTCTGAAATCAGTCAAAATGTCCAAATGGAGTGCTTATTCTTTGACATTTTCCCATTTGGTTTCCAGGTCAGGCAGCATCCAAGGAGCAGGAGAATCGACGTTTCGGGCATAAGCCCTTCTTCAGCATCTGCAGTCCTCACTTCCATTTGGTTTCCTCTCAGGCACAAAGGACTACCTGTGCGTTAGTGAAAATTCTGTATTACTAATTGTATCCATTCTCAAAATATAAAATGGAAATGCATCAATGCAACAGAGCAATATTACTACTTTTTCTCAGAATGATGTTCAGTTATTCTGAGCATTTTGCGAAACAATTGCACGCCACTCTTGTTAATTTTCTTCGCACACCTATAAGAGGATAATCTACATAAATAGTGAGGGACAAAAATAAAGTTGAACTTATGAAAAGCTTTTGCAAAAATTCACAAATATTAATTTATGTTTCAAATCAGGATTTCAATGCCAGGGTTAAATATAGGTCCGAATCTGTCCCAGTCCTGGAGGCAGTAATTAGACATCGATTTTGGCTGAATTGTCCAATTATTGCCCATTATTATAATAGTGTTGAAATGGCCTTCATTGCCACCATGTTATAATATGATCGATCCCTCAATCCGAACCACTAGCAGTTAGGGTAGAGTGCTGCCACAAATCTCCTTTCAATGCTAGTCTCAAGGATTGTCCCAAGATGTACTTTGGAAGTTGAACCATGAATATATGTTTCAGCAGAAGAGGGTTTTGTCCAAGATAAGAGGATACAGTTGATAACACTCACTATATTCAGGTTACATTAACTCTCAAGGCATATTAACTGTTACTAGCAAGAGGTAGGTTAGAATTAGGAGGAAGTGGCAGACTCCAACTGCCTTAGTACTCCACTCATTATCTGTGTAATGTATCAAATTGGTGAAACTTCAGCTTAGTTTATGGATTAACACTTTCATATTCATTTCCTTAAACTACAATCTGCAAGTGCAGTAAACTAAGATGATCTAAGATAAACTAAGCCAGATCCCTGAGACCAGAGGAATCCCTCCAACAATGGCTTATTGGCAGTGCCACTGAACAATGTAGGCATTGCCATTGCCTGCAGACCAGCATTTGACAATGGTGGGGTTTCTGGAAGAGAAGATAGATTGATAGAATTTTCAAAAAGCCACAGCTGCTTAACCATGATTGTGAAGGGGTCACTCCATCATGAACTGCATGTGATTTTGGTTGTGGTCCAATGGTCATGACATTTGCTGTTGAGGCTTGGGGATGGAGAGGATGATGGTATGTCAATAGGGATATAAGATGCAATCCCTCTTCCACTGGGAGGTCACTTTGTTTAGCTGACCATGTTTTGGTCATTATTGTCGCTCTCCCTGGCAAGGAAGATTCCCCTGGCCTAACCTTTCTGAAATGTGTAATGGATTGGATAGTGCCAATATGTATACATATTGACTATTATACACCCATCAGTCTCCAAATGTCCTCTCTCTATTCTCTGCTGTGATCCCATTGCTTATCATTTGGACAATTCCACACACATGCACACAAAGCTATATGTAATTTCACAATGGTAAAAATAACAAACATCTTTCTTCTTCTTTTTCCTCATTTTCCTGACATCGCTGGGAGGCCAGAGCCATGAGTTGGTGGTGACTCCTGGTTCATAAGCCTGATGCATAGACTCCTGGAATCAGTAGGGCGTCGACTGCAGCTATGGTAGAGCGGGAACTCCTGGTTGCATTAGGCCTGGAGTGTGGACTCTTTTGGCAGTGGTGGGTCATCGTTTGCGGTGATGTTGGTGCCTGGAGCGGATGCTCCTGGCTGCAGTAGCCCAGAGAGGGCATCATGTAGAAGTCCTGGAACCGTGTTTGGGACCCCAGCCGATAAAGATGAACTCTGTTTAAGTACTTTGTTTTTATTCTTTTGTGTGTCAAAATGGTGCTTTTCACTCTATATCTGTAAGTATGTGTGATAATTAGTCATCCATTCATTCATTCAAGTCCTAAAAAAGCATCTTTCAAGACTAGAAACATTAACTCTGTTTCTCTCTCCATAGATGCTGCCAGACCTGCTGAGCTTCTCCAGCATTTTTTTGTTTTTATTACATCCCAACAACTGATACTTATGTGGGTCCAGGAACAAAAATACTCTAAAAGCTCAATTAAATGAAGGAATTCCTGTGAATGATTTATTTTTATGTGCGTCACAAAATCTTAGTATGTTCTGAATATTCAAAATTCTGTTAAACGCAAGTTTAATAGTGCCTCAGTAGCAGAGCTTGGATGCTCCAATGTATATGACTGAATGATTCATTTGAGCCACTATTGAGTTATGATTGTTTAAGAAATGTTACTTGGAAAGGAAAAAGAAGATTAGGAGTTCTAGCCTTCCAGATGGAACGCCCTTGACACTACTCACACAGCCGCATCATTACCCATCTGCCAAACTGTGAAAAACAGCTTAAGGTTCACTAAACAAATATGATGGATTTTTTTTCTATACCAGTTGAAGTGAATCTCTCTGGAATGAAGTTATTGTTGCTAACATTATTACCTAGATCAGCAGGCTCTAAGTAATGAAATCTCATCCCCATTGATTTAAATGATTAACTAATTAGTCATCCAAATTCAATCATTAGTATCTATTTGAAAGAGCAGTAGCTATATTTAAAACATTTCTTCTGCATTAAAGTCATGGAGTGGGCATTGTGATAACTTACACAGCATGTTGTATGTTATATGCCTTATTTATTACTGTTTAAGGAAAATGTTGTTCAAGAACAATGATATTTAATTAATTAACACAAGACATGGTGTGTATGTGCCCGGATCATTAAAGTTGGTTGGACGGGTGGAGAGAGCAGCTAATAAAGCCACAGTGTCCTTGGCTTTGTTAATCTGGACATAGAGTTTAAGAGCAAAGAAGTGATGTTGACTTTGTACAAGACACTTGTTAGACCTCAGCAGGAGTGTAGTGTGGGTACCACATTGTAGGATAAATGTGAATGTGTTGGAGAGAATGCAGAAGCAATTTACAAGAATGTTTCCAGGGATGAGGATAAACTGAGAAAGCCGGGATTGTTCTCCTTGGAATCAAGAAGGTTGAGATGAGATTTGATAAAGGTTTTCAAAGTCATGAACGGGTGGGATAAAGTAATTAGGAAGAGGCAGTTCCCACTTGTAAAAGAAAATTGAATTGAGTAAGCGTAGATTTAAAGAGATGTGCAAATGAAGCAAGGAGTATGAGAGAAAACTTTGTTCAACAGCAAGTAGTTAGGTATGCAATACATTACATGAAAATGTGGTGGAGGCAGGTTCAATTGAGGGCATTCGAGAGGGAATTGAATGATTATTTAGAAAGGAATGGTGTACAAGGATATGGGGTAAAGATGGGAGATTGGCAGTAATAAATAGAACCACCATAGACATGAACCGAGTAGCCATCTCTTGCACTGTAGCAATTCTGCAATTTTGTGAAGTATTAGAAGTCTTCAACAGGTCAGCTAATATTTGTGGAGAAGACAGATAATATCTTTTATGGATATAATTTGAATTTCAACAGTTTTGGGCAATAGTCCACTCCTAAAATGTCACCTGTTCAGTATTTACATGTTCATCTTTTAGATTTCCTGTGGTTGCTGTGTTAGATTAATAGAACATTACAGTGCAGTATGGGCCCTTCGGCCCTCAATGTTGCGCCGACCTGTCATACCAACCTGAAGCCCATCTAACCTACACTATTCCATGTATGTCCATATGCCTGTCCAATGACGAGTTAAATGTACTTAAAGTTGGTGAATCTACTACCGTTGCAGACAAAGCATTCCATACCCTTACTACTCTCTGAGTAAAGAAACTACCTCTGACATCTGTCCTGTATCTATCAACCCTCAATTTAAAGCTATGCCCCCTCGTGCTCGCTATCACCATACTTGGACAAAGGCTCTCCCTGTCCACCCTATCTAACCCTCTGATTATCTTATATGTCTCTATTAAGTCACCTCTCAACCTTCTTCTCTCTAATGAAAACAACCTCAAGTCCCTCAGCCTTTCCTCATAAGACCTTCCCTCCATACCAGGCAACTTCCTAGTAAATTGCCACTGCACCCTTTCCAAAGCTTCCACATCCTTCTTATAATGTGGTGACCAGAACTGTACACAATACTTCAAATGCGGCCGCACCAGAGATTTGTACAGCTGCAGCATAACCTCATGGTTCTGGAACTCAATCCCTCTATTAATAAAAGCTAAAACACTGTATGCCTTCTTAACAACCCTGTCAACCTGGGTGGCAACTTTCAAGGACCTGTGTACATGGACACCGAGATCTCTCTGCTCATCTACACTACCAAGAATCTTACCATTAGCCCAGTACTTTGCATTCTGGTTACTCTGACCAAAGTGAATCACCTCACACTTGTCCATATTAAACTCCATTTGCCACCTCTCAGCCCAGCTCTGCAGCTTATCTATGTCTCTCTGTTACCTACTACATCCTTTGTCACTATCCAGAACTCCACCAACCTTAGTGTCATCTGCAAATTTACTAACCCACCCTCTATGCCCTCATCCAGGTGTTTATAAAAATGAAGAACAGCAGTGGACCCAACACCGACCCTTGTGGTACACCACTGGTAACTGGACTCCAGGATGAACATTTCCCATCAACCACCACCCTCTGTCTTCTTTCAGCAAGCCAATTACTGATCCAAACTGCTATATCTCCCACAATCCCATTCCTCCGCATTTTGTACAATAGCCTACTGTGGGGAACCTTATCGAACGCCTTGCTTGAAATCCATATACACCACATCAACCAGTTTACTCTCATCTACCTGTTTGGTCACCTTCTCAAAGAACTCAATAAGGTTTGTGAGGCACGACCTACCCTTCACAAAACCATGCTGACTATCCCTAGTCAAATTATTATTTTCTAGATGATTATAAATCCTATCTCTTATATTTTTTTCCAACACTTTACCAACAACTGAAGTGAGGCTCACTGATCAAGAGTTACCAGGGTTGTCTCTACTCCCTTTCTTGAACAGTTAATTGTTAAAAAAAGTCAACCTTCTTTCATCTGTTTTCAATATCTGAGCCCTTATGTGAACTTTTCTTAAAGTAAAATTTAAAGTACTGACTTAAAATAGTCATCGAGCCATAGGTTGAGGCAGGTCCAAGAGATCAATGTGGAACAAATGAAACTAGATGCACTGAAATCGCCATTTTATCTACAGATAAACAAACTAGGCAACTGAATCAGAATCAAATAATATGCACCTCCTGTTTTAATTCAAAACTTGTTTGATAATTGCACATGTTAGATATCTAAGAATGTTATTAATGTTCAGCTTGTAAAGACAATGATGCCAAATTTAGGAATTTAGAAGCAAACCATATTTCAGTGGCTGTTTTTGAGCAGGAAGTCACAGAAGGGAAAAAATGGATTTGAATCTTTCTCTCTCCCTATCTATTTCCTCAAGCCTGTCAAAAAAACTGCACCTAGTGATAAAGCAAATTGGAGAAACAATTTGTTGCAAAATCAAGGGATATTACAGTTGTCAGTACTGCTGAGATACAGGCATCCATTAAACAACCAGAACCTTAAGTTAAATTCAACAGTTCAAGCACTCTAACATCATTTTATTTCAACAGCACATCCGTGACCTTCCCTTTGTACCTGAATTCACTACTTTTTAAGATTTATATCTGTGTTTATGTCTGTATTTGAGATTGTACTTTTATTATTCTTCCTCAGGTTAGCAGGTGATGAAAGTCTTTTCTCATTCTTCTAAAAATACTTTAGTAATTAATTTCCTCACTTTGATTTAGTGAGCTAAGTTCTGATTGAAATAAGTTAGATCAGCGCATTAGAAAAATCATATTCTAATTAACTGAGGTAGTCAATAAAAGGGGAGTCAGTTCACCTCCCCTTACTTGATCATTACAAATTTGGGAATCTGGATTGGCAATTCCTATTTGTGGACAATGAAATTGAAGTGGGAAAATAAATTATCCCTTCAAAAGCTGATTTTAAAAAAGATGGCAAAGAGAGGTTTCTCAGGTCTCTAAGTTTAAAAGTTCAAGTGGTTACACTTAATGTTAATGCTATCATTGAGCAGAATGGAAAACAATAGCTTGTTCTTGGAATATTTTTAAAAGAGGAACTAGGGTCTCAGTTGGTGAGTTCTACCCGAAATCTAGAAAACAGATTTGATGATAAAGTGAAACTGATAAATTAAAATTTGAACAGCTAAGATCAGAACTGGAAACCTAACTGAAAATAAAAACAGGAAATATAATTCCAGGAGAAAAGAGAGCCGCAAGAAAAGGGGGGAGAGAGAGAGTGAGAATAAAGGAAAGGATACATGAGAGAAAACTCTAAGGGAAGAGAGACAGGAAAGAAAAGAGAGGGGAGTTCAATTGAGAGAGTTTGTAATTGGGAGATTTCCCTTGAAGGCAGCAATGGGGAAGGAATCACACCTGTCTCAGCCTTAATGGCCGAAGTATTCAAATACACTCACTAAGTTTGAGAGGTTTTTGATTGCATTTGATGTCAACTGATGCACTCGAGAGCTTCCTTGAGAGTTTATTTTCAATTACTTTGAGAGGTTTCAATGTCTTAATTGAAAGGTTGTGGCTATTTTTGAAACCTTTAATACCATTAAGAGATATGCATTGTCCTTGCAAGTTTATTATTTTTCATTTATGGGATTTGGGCATTGCTAGCTGGGTCAGAATTTATTGCCCATCACTAAGTCAAGTCGGACTAGTTCAATTTGGGAATATGGCCAGCTTGGAGTAGTTGAACTGAAGGTTCATTTTTTTTTACGCTGTATGACTTTATAATTGTCCTTGAGAAAGTGGTAGTGAGCTGCCTTCTTGAATTGCTGTAGTCCGTGTACTTGAGGTAATAAATTTATACCTTTGAGTCCTGCCATTCATTCCAAACAAGAGAAAATGATAACTGTGCTCTTTGTAAGAGGGAGGACAGAAAAATCAATATCTATTTCCAGGTAGGAATATACTGCTTTGCTCTAACATTCACACTTCAATTGGATTCAATGGATAGTGATCAGAGTAGATATGCAACTAATTTTCTTGGCTTAGTTACGTTATTATCAATTATATAGCATTGCTACTGTAGCTTCAGGTAAGATTAGCAAAAGACTATCTAGTCATTTGCATTTTGTATACAGCAGGTTTCTCTACGGCAATGCTGATTTTAGCCTTTGTGACATAAGAAACTAGATTGCGGGTAATATGGGATTGAAAGTTTCAACAAATGGTTGATACATTATACTAATATAATACAAATGTTATAATATAGGTACATATATGTCTGAGCTAATATTCAGCTACTCAGCTACAAAAAGTAACATGCTTCCATCATTGTGTCATATTTCAGGCATCCAAGTTAAAACATAGTTTGAGACTTTGTTACTCTCAGGTCACATGCAGTGGCGATGACATTAAAATATCACTTAGAAGTACAAGTGACACACTGACTGTGAAAAATAATGCACAGTAGGAATGAGATCTGGAATATTACTGGATGAACCAAAGATGGACTTGCTAACTACAGGATTTGGCAGAAGACTAATATTGTGTGGAATTAGACAGAACATTTAACATGCTAATAGTGGGAAATCCAATTTCTGTTAACAATCTAACAGGGAAGCTCCGATAAAGGAATATCCTATGATGTATTACAGAAGGCGAACCCATAAATACCCCAAAATTTTAAAATCATAGTAACATGTTACTCAGGGGGGCCTTTCAGCCCTCTCTCTCTGCCAGCTTTTTGATTTAAATTTCCATTTAGTCCCACTCCTCAGCACTTTCCTCAGAGCCTGAGAATATTTTCTTTACAAAGTATGAGTCCTACCTGTTTTTTGAAAAAAATATAAAATTTGCTTTTACTTCATTCCGATAAACATCTTAAAAACCATAAAAGAACTCATCTAATCAAATCCCTTGCTCTCACAAAATCATATAATCATGTGGGAGTCTGTGTACTAATATACAAAGGTGAAGCTTGATTAATTGTCACATGAGAAATATTTGAGTAGCTGATAGCATAATCAAAGCTGCAACAGCCTTGCAATAATGCACTTACAGCAATTTCTTTTCTCTAGTTTGAGTGCGCTGTAGCAGCAATTTCATGTAATTAGGATTTTGACTATTTTATCTACATTTCTGGCATCCAGACAGGTAACCACTCCCTGCAAGCCTGCTTCCCCTCCCTTCTCAACTGTTCACCGTCGAACCCTGAAACTGCTGTCGCCACTCACACCCATAATTCAACAGGGAACTGCTGATATCCATTAATCCCTCCAATGCAATAGGAAGTCTAGTTGTATTATTACTACACTTCTAATCCAGAAACTCAGTTAATGTTCTGGGGACATGGGTTCAAATGCCACCATGAAATCAATTTTAAAAATCTGGAATTAAGAGTTTAACAATGACCATGAACTGTGTAGAAAATATCTATCTGATTCACGAACGTCCTTTAGGGAAGGAAACTGCCAACCTTACCTAGTCTGGCCTACATGTGACTTCAGACCCACAACAGTATGGTTGACTCTCAACTGCCCTCTGGGCAATTAGGGATGGGTAATAAATGCTGGCCTAACCAGCAACACCCTCATCTTGTAAATGAATGAACCATGTCAAACTCCAAAACTGTCAATTCTGATCGCTGGAAGCAGATCAATGGGAGAATTGACATTGATTCATTGAGATCAAGTGGTGGCAGTGCCAGAGAATTTGACCATGATTGGCCAAGGGAGTGAGCATGAAAAGAAAGAGTGCTACCAACTCAGGAGGATCAGAATATGACTGACCAAGGGAATAACGGCAGTGGTGACTCTGGGGAGGGCAGGACCACTGATTGGTGGTGACTGGGATGTCGGATGCAGATCTAAGATGAACTATAGTTGATCAATGCTGATAGTGGGTGGGTTGGATGTCAGAACAAAGGTGATGGAGTGAGAATGGAAGCTGAAGGAAGGAAAGAAAGTCAGAGGGATTGAAGGAACGTGCAAGGTAATAGCTTCCAGTTTCAAGGCTGTTATGGGACTATTCAGAAGAGTAACTGCAAGAATAAGTGGTTGCCTCAAGAAAACAGTCAAAGTTGAAAATATCTATCATGAGGTATACAAAGACCAGGGTCAATGCTGAGCAAGGGCTCACTCTTAGTTCAGGAGGGTGCATCGAGATTGTGTTGACCAGACCTTTGCCTGCACAGTGTTTGCCATTCACTTCATGAACACCAAAAAAGCTCAAGCACACCTAGTGCCTGGCTCTGGCACAGCAGCAGAGGAATCAGCTGAACTTGGCCCAGGATCATTGGCCAAACAGCAGCCAGACACAAATGAGAAAACTGGCAGGGATCAGAAAGCTCAGGGAGATACTGAGCAACAAAACATAACCAAAGATACTGCAGGCAGTGTAATTACCTGTAAACATCAGCGTGGCAATGTCAGAGGCAGCCAAGAATGTTGTGGAATTCCATCACTCACTGATGTCAGCTCCTTCAGGAAGACTATGTCCTCACGGACTGTCAGACAATCGAAACCCTGAAGCGTTCCAAGTCAGAACAGCATTAAATTCTATGCCACTGGATTGTTCCTGTGGAACATGTGTGACATCTCCAAGCCAATGCATTGGGGGATCACCAATACTTTGTTCATGGGAAACAAAACAAAAAGAGCAGCAGAAGGCCATTCAGCCCTTCAAACCTGCTCTGTCATTCATTATGATCCTGGCTGATTGTCCAACTCAATAACCTGTTACTGCTTTTTCCAGAATTCCTTTCACCCTGATGTTGTAAATTTGACCTTTGCTTTTTGCATGTAATAAAATGTATTAAACTCATTTCCCATTCCTGGCAGCAGCACAGGTTTCAGTGCTGAGTATTTTTTTCCCTGGGTTGCATAAGTATCAATTACTTCCAGGTTTTTGTCAAGTGGCTATTATTTATGCATACTTCTGGGATTATTAGTGTTGTCAAGTTGCTAGGGAGGAGACATTACAATCATTCCTAACCATGCCCTTGCTCAATGTTTGCATGCATGCACTTCTAGTTGAACCCATTGGATCACCATCAGTAGGAAAGTTGTTTCTGTCCCCTTACGTACTGAGTGTGTTTAGAATCTCTAATTCAGTATTTCAAGCCTGGGACCTGCTTGGATGTATGGAATGAGATTTTGTTGGAAGAAATAAAATGTAATTAAACTTTTAAATAGCTGTTTTCAGTAATTCCTAGAATTGAAACAATGTCTAGGCTGCTACAGTGTTAATTGGGTTTCTGCAGCCGCTGCCCCTGAGTTTGAGAGAATACAGCACAATCATGCACATCATTTGCCATATGGCTGGTATCCAAATCTTTAGATTTCATACCTTCCCTTTTGAAGAAATACTGGTTGGAAGCTTCATGCTCAATGCCAGCCAGACATTATATTCCTAACTTCATTTGGAAAGTAGTTCGGCCAGACCCAATCAAATTTGGATTTAAATAATTATGTAATGTGAAAAGTAAATGGAGTACATCTATTTAAAACAGTTCAGACAAATTAATTACACATGCGGTGCTGAAATCATCTTCAAATTAGGTAAAACTCCTGGCTGCTGGGAATTGATCTGTGAAAAGGGTAGGCATGATTTAGAATTTGGGCAGAGAGTAAAGTCATCAGATGAATGGGTAAATAACATTGGAAAATGATGACCTGGTTATTCACTGGTATTTCTTTCTGTAATGTGGAACAGAATGTGCAATGATTTCATTATATTTATGCAAGTCAACAGTAAATTGGTCAACACACAAAATCCTGCTGCTTAATGTTGTCTATCACAACTAGATGTGGGCGGCACGGTGGCACAGTGGTTAGCACTGCTGCCTCACAGTGCCAGAGACCTGGGTTTGACTGACTGTGTGGAGTTTGCACGTTCTCCCTGTGTCTGCGTGGGTTTCCTCCGGGTGCTCCGGTTTCCTCCCACAGTCCAAAGATGTGCAGGTGAATTGGCCATGCTAAATTGCCCATAGTGTTAGGGAAGGGGTAAAGGTAGGGGTATGGGTGGGTTGTGCTTCGGCGGGGCGGTGTGGACTTGTTGGGCCGAAGGGCCTGTTTCCACACTGTAAGTAATCTAATCTAATCTAATCTAGATATTTGAAGGTTAGTTATGTTCTGGGTAAAAGATTGGGTACTTCTTACAACTGCACCATTCTAACTTATTGAATTACAATTAATTTTAAAATTATGAAGATTGGATTCATAGCTGTTTTTCAAAGATTTGATGAAAAAGGGTCACTAAAAAGATTGAATTGCACCAACAGCAATCATGAGCAATAGGGAAGCTGTAGCATAATGACAGTGTCAGTGTTCTAGCAGTCCAGGACTTCAAGCTTATGGGTTTGATTCCCACCATGACAATAGCCTTTTACATATGACAGCAATGGCTGTCTGTCCCAGGATATCTGGCCAGTCATAGAATCGTAGAATCCAGCTAGTATCAGATGAGAAAGGTGCCTTAGGAGACAGTAGTCATGATTTGGAGATGCTGGTGTTGGACTGGGGTATACAAAGTTAAAAATCACACAACAACAGGTTATAGTCCAACAGGTTTAATTGGAAGCGCATTAGCTTTCGGAGCATCACTCCTTCGTCAGGTGGTAGTCACCTGATGAAGGAGCGATGCTCTGAAAGCTGGTGTGCTTCCAATTAAACCTGTTGGACTATAACCTGGTGTTGTGTGATTTTTAACTTAGGAGACAGTAGGTAGTTAATAGGGCAAGTTTGGATAACTGTACAGGGGCTCACTGAGAGAAAACCTCCAGGAAACTTGATAAAAATGACGCATATTTAAAATATGACTTTGATGAGGGCTGCCAGATGCAATAAATAGGTTTTAAGCAAGTACTTAGGCAGCGAATGTAATTTCTGTGATAGGACGAAAAGCAGCAGAGATTAAATGACAAATAACAATGGTGATGGTGCAAGGCAGAGATGATAGCAATGAGAAAAATAAAAGAAACAGGAAATGAGTTTAGCTAAGCTGAAAACGACATTAGTAGCAACTGCTAACTGTGGAGAGGAAAGTGAAAGAAGCAAGATATGAAATTGCTGAATTCACGGTTTAGACTAGAAAGCTGTAAAATGCCTAACTGACAGATAGGGTGTTGTTCCTGGAGCTTCCCGTGAAATTAATGAGGAACATGTAGTAGGTGATAGAGAGAACGGACAGAGCAGAAGAGGCGTGGTGAATTTGAATTACAAGTGACTGATTGAGAATTTGCAAATTGAGGTGTTCCCAAATTGGAAATTGATGTTGGTCAGTGAGCACAAGACAAGTAGGTATCCTGATATAGGACCTGGTATGAGGTGCGTTAGGAGTTTTGATAAGCCTATGTTTAGGAAGAGTGGAAGTAGGGAGGTTGGCCAGAAAATAATTGGCATTGAGGAGTCTAAAAGTAACAAAATCTTGGATGAAGATTCCAGGAGTAAATAAGCTGATGCAGGGGTGAAACTGCAACATTTGGACATAGGTAAGCTAATATGTAGCATGATGTCTAGCTCAGGTTCAAATAGAGTTAGGGATACAAAATGTCTGGTTCAACCTGAAGAATTGACCCAGAGATGGCTGGAGTCAGAGTCCAGAGAGTGGGAGTTTGTTAAAGGTGCAGAAAATAATTATTTTGGTCTTCCCAATATTTGATTGGAATAGATTTCTGTTCATGCAAACAGGATGTTAGACAAGCAATGTGATAAATCAGACGCAGTGGAGTGATCAGCACTGGTGATGGTGCAACAAACACAAAAATGCTGGAGAAACTCAGCAGTTTTTGCAGCATCGGTGGAGAGAAAAACAGAGTTACCATTTTAAATCCAATACGATTCTTCTTCAGAACTGATGATGGTGTAGTGTGGGAGAATCTGATGTCATCAGCACACATGTGGAGCCCAATGTTGTGATTTCAGATAATATTATCAGAGATGGGAAATTGAGGAGCTAAGTTTTTTAATCATTATTGAAACTATGGAAGTGTTGGTTTAGGAGTTGAAAACAAAAATGTTTGATCATGATCCTCTGGCGATGTCTGGATAAATAATGACTAAACCAGGCAAGGGTAGTTCCACTGCTAAAGTAGTAACACAGAGTTTAATATTTAAGAGTATATCATCTTTGGAATCAGGGATATTGTTTTCAGCATTATACCTAAGTGGAAGGATGTCATTAATTGTTTCCCTTAAGAGATTAAATAAATTAAATCATTTGCTATTATAGACTAAAATGGAGATTAATAACAGAACCTGTAGCAAATAAAAAGATATTTTCACAAACTGGACAAAAATTAATTTTTCATAAAAAAATTACAAAAGGAAAGACACAATAAAAACAGTCATTTGCAGTCTATCCATGTTGGGATGCCAGTCTGTGACACCAGATGACTAGCTACAGGCTCTCTACCCTTTACCCCAGTTCTGAGCAAGTATCATTCAAGCCGAAACATTAACTGTGATTTCTCTTCACAGATGCTTACCAGAGCTGCTGAGCTTTTCCAGTAATTTTGATTTTTGTTGCTGTTTGCAGTACCTACAGTTCTTTCTGTTTCTATTCAGGGTGTTTACCCTGTTCTGTTCTCTGATGTTCTTCGTCTGTCTTCAATCTTCATTCTTGTGCATCAAAACCACTAAAACACAGGCCTCATTATCCATTCCTGCCTGTGCATGATTAATCTGGAACTCTAAATGGCTTATCAGTACAATTCCTGGTCAATCTTGGATTGGTAAGGCAGATATTTTCTAATCGGTCAGTTCAGCGATATTATTACACACCTCTGGAGCAAGTGGGACTTACATTCAAACATTCAGGCTCAGAGATAGGGATATCACCACTGAATCACAAGAGTTCTTTTGGATTTTCTAGATCATCTATGCCTCATTCATAACTGATCTCTTTAAATGTTACAAAATAATGTCCAACTCTCTCATTTATTCTTTAGCATGCCGATAATTTTAAAAGATTGACTGTTTTATAACAGTTTGTCCCTCATAGCTTGACATTTCCAAAGATCTTAGGATATAAGTGAACATTTAATGCATCTGATTAAAGTATGTAGTGATTCCTCCTAGTGATTAATTATTATCCCAAGTGTCCCAGTTGATATATCTGAATGTTTATTTAAATATCTCAAAATCCTTTAACTGGTTAGTCTGACATCAGTGACAGGGGAATTCTGGAAAATTTTCTGAGGGACATGTTTAATCAATACTTGCAGAAGCAGAGATTGATCAGGAATAGGTGAAAGTGAGGACTGCAGATGCTGGAGATCAGAGTCGAGATTAGAATGGTGCTGGAAAAGCACAGCAGGTAAGGCAGCATCCGAGGAGCAGGAAAATCAACATTTCGGGTAGCAGTTTTTCATCAGGAGAGAGGCCCATTCCTAATGAAGGACTCCTGCCCAAAACGTCGATTTTCCAGCTTGATTGATCAGGAATAGTCAATGCAGATTTGTTAGAGGGACATTCTGTCTGACTAATTTAGTTGAGTTTTTTTGAAAAGGTGATGAAATATGTAGATGAGGTAGTGCAGTTGATATGGTTTACATGGACTTCAGTAGGGCCTTTAACAACGTACCACAGGGCAGCCTGATCTAAAAGGTAGCAGTCAATGGTATCGAAGGCAAATTGGCAAACTGGACCTAAAGTTGGCTTGCAAAAAGGAGGTAAAGGGTGATGGTGGAGAACTGCTTTTGTGATTGGAAGCCTCTGACACGTGGTGTACCACAGGGATCAGTGCTGGAGCCCTTGCTGTTTGTTATGTACATTAGCGACTTGGATGTGAATAAAGAAGGTAAAATTTGTAAGTTTGCATATGACACGAAAATTGGTGGTGTTATTGATAATGAGGAGGATAGTCAGAGGCAATGATCTGATATTGATCAGCTGGTAAATTGGGTAGAGCAATGGCAGTCAGAATTTAATCCTAATAAGTGTGAGGTGATGCATTTTCGGGAGTCTCATAAGGAAAGGATATACACAATGAATTGTAGGTCCTTAGGGAATACTGAGGAACAGAGAGACCTTAGTGTACAAGGCCCACAGATCCTGAAGGTGTCAGCACAGGTAGGCAGGGTAGTGAAGAAAGCGTATGGGATGCTTCCCTTCTTTGTCCAGGACATATGTTATAGGAGCAAAGAAGTCTTATTCCAAGTGTATAAGATATTGTTTCGGCCTCATATGGAATACTTTGTGCAGTTCTGGTCCACACACTATTGAAAGGACATGATTGGACTGGAGAGGGTGTAGAGGAGACTCCTCAGGAGGTTGCCTGGGATGAAAAGTCTCAGTTAACAGGAGTGACTGGATCGGCTGTGTTTGTTTTCCTTGGAACAGAGGAGGCTGAAGGAGAGTTTGAATGAGGTATAAACAAGACAAATTGTGAGAATCTCTTCCCCATGGCAGACATATCTAAGACCAGAGCCATAGGTTTAATGTGAGGAACAAATGGTTAAGGAGATCTGAGAAAGAATTTGTTTTCACCTAGAGAGTTGTAGAAATATGAAATATGTTGCCTGAGAGGATGGTGAAGGCAGATACTTTTGCAACATTGAAGAAGTATCTGGATGAGTACATTCCAAATGGCAGGGCATCATTGGCTCTGGATCAAGTGCAGGTAAATGGGTTTTATGTAGTTTGGCATTTGTTGTCATCATAGACATGGTGGATTGTAGGGCCTGTTTCAGTTCTATCTGACTCTATGACAGGATGTATGTCTGATTGCACAATGACTTTTAATGCCTAAAATAATTTAAACCTAAAAGTAAACACACAGACTAATACATGTAGGCCTGATATTTACATGAAATTGCAAAACCAAACTATTTTAAAATATAGGTATTCTTTGAGTAAAAGCCTTTTTTTCCTCAAAACAGTTCATAGAATCATAGAATCATAGAATCCCTATGCTCTCACATATTTTAGCCTAACTTCCATTAGCCTGAGCCATAAGACAGCAAACTGACCATAGACCAATGCCCTTTCTTTTGACTAAGTCATTTTGCTTCTTCTTTGCAGAAACCGTGATTATACAGAATTTAATATAATCCCCAATTACTTAATCACATTAAAATGATTAAATATAAAAAAACAGTCTTACAGTGGATATCATCTGGAAGAAGCAGTACTCAATGCTTCAATAAATGGCCTCTGCTCAAATGTAGCACATTTCCATTACATGCAACAATGTATTTAACTTAGAAAATCCATCACCTTTATCTAAAATATAAGAGTTGCCTTTTTTTTCATCAGAGCCACACAACTTCTGGAATAGCTCCACCTTCTCTGCCTACAAAGTCAACAAAAATTGGAAATTATTATTAACTGTTAATTTTACTTTTGGGCTCAAAAAAAAGACAATGTAATATCAAAGCTGAATTTAATACAGCCCTATTTCTTCTTTTCATAGAAATGATGTTTCTGCAACGGTGCAACCAAAAAGGATAGTCTTCTTTGAACTAACAATGTATTGAATACTGTTTGAGACTCAAAATATGGTATGCAAATCTTTGATAAACAGTTATCAAGTTGTTAATAAAAAATAATTTGGAGGTGCCGGTGTTGGACTGGGGTGTACAAAGTTAAAAATCACACAACACCAGATTGTGAGGCTGTCTGTGGGCGGCACGGTGGCACAGTGCCTCACAGCGCCAGAGACCCGGGTTCAATTCCCGCCTCAGGCGACTGACTGTGTGGAGTTTGCACGTTCTCCCCGTGTCTGCGTGGGTTTCCTCCGGGTGCTCCGGTTTCCTCCCACAGTCCAAAGATGTGCAGGTCAGGTGAATTGGCCATACTAAATTGCCCGTAGTGTTAGGTAAGGGGTAAATGTAGGGGTATGGGTGGGTTTCGCTTCGGCAGGTCGGTGTGGACTTGTTGGGCCGAAGGGCCTGTTTCCACACTGTAATCTAATCTAATCTAATCAGATTATAGTCCAACAGGTTTATTTGGAAGTACTAGCTTTCAGAGCGCTGCTCCTTCATCAGGTGGTTGTGGAGAATAAGATTGTAGGACACAGAATTTTGAGCAAAAGTTTACAGTAACTGAAATTATATATTAAAAAGGTCCTGGTTTGGTTGTTAAGTCTCTCACCTATTACAATGACCATGTTGGTTTCAGTTCTTTCATATGTAAATCCCCAAACGTATTTAAAGTTACACTCTCAGGTGAACTTTAACAATAGCTGCCATGTCGGCCCAGATAATGCATTGAAGGTGTGACGTACCCTGTGTGAGGCTGTCTGTGACCCAGTGTTCAGACTGATTCTATTTCTAATAAAGGAATTTACAGAATCTTACATGGATTCATGCAGTTTTTGAGCAAAATGAAATGTAATTCTGTAAGTATAAATTCACCCCACAAACTTACATGAGTGTGTGCATGGGCAGTGGGGGTGGTGGTGGTATGAGTGTCTGTGTTTCAGTGTGTATATGTGTAAAGGGGTACAAGTCTGTGAGAGGATGCATGTGTGTGTGGGAGCGTATATGTGAGCGTATGAGAGTGGGTCTGCATGAGTGTATGGGTCTGTCGGAGTGTGTGTACGTCAGTAGGAGTGTGTGTGTGCGTGTGCATCTGGCAGTGGGGTCCCCTTTAGTGTGACATGAACCCAAGGACCCTTTTGAGGCCATCACCATGTGTACTGAACAAATTTGGTTATCAGCCTCTACTCAGCCACTTTGCATTGTTGCCTGTCCTGAAGTCTGCCTTGAAGGATAGTCACCCGAAGGTCTGAGGTTGAGTGTCCCTGCCTGCTAAAGTGTTCTCCAACTGGGAGGGAACATTCTTGTCTGTTGATTGTTGTGCGGTGTCCATTTATCCAATGCTGTAGACTCTGCTCGTTCTTGCCAATGTACTTTGCCTCAGGGCATCCTTGCCTGCAGCGTGCGAGATAAACAACATTGGCTGAGTCACATGAGTACCTGCTTGTACATGGTAAGAGGTGTCCCCATGTGTAATTGTGGCATCCATGTCTACACCCTGACATGTCTGCAGCATCCACCATGACAAGGTTATATGGTGTTGTCCTGAAAGCCAAGCAGTTTGCTGCAAACAATGATCTGTTTGAGGTTTTGTGGTTGTTTAAAGGTGAGAAGTGGAGGTGTGGGGAAGGTTTTGGCGAGGTGCTCATCCTCATTGATTAGGTGTTACAGGCTGTGAAGAACATGGAGTAGTTTTTCAGCTCCTGGGAAGTTCTGGACAATGAAGGTCGGTTGAAGCTCCTGTCTATCTCCTGAGGAGGTCATTAAGGTTTCTCACTGGGGCATGTCGGAACTGGCGATCGATGAGTTGAGCATCATACCCCGTTCTTATGAGGGCATCCTTGAGCACTTCCAATTGACTATAATAAAAGATTGGTAAAATAAATGATAGAAATAAATGCCATCCTTTGGAACAGAGAGAAAAGTATACTTTAAAATTTAACATTTTTAAAAATGGTGGGAAAGTATTTGCCTCTGTTAAGCTGAACATGCTGGCTCTTGCAGAAATACATCTCTATGGATGTCAGTCATGATCCAGTACCTTTTCCATATGAGCTTTAATCAAATACATCACTGAATGTCAGTCGGCTTTTCATCAACACAGCTGAGCCTGATCCTATTCTTACATGACAGGAGCTATGTGCACTCTCCAAGGGTGTTAGACAGAATCAGTAATGCCAACTTATTATACATATATACTTCTGTACCAACCCAGGGACACTGATACCAATTGTAGTCCAGCTACAGTTAGTTTAGCAAAGACTAAAGACAGAACATATGATAAAAATGAAATAACTGCAAATGCTGTAAATCAGAAACAGAAACAGAAATTGCTAGAAAAGCTCAGTAGGTCCAGCAAAATCTGTAGAGAGAAATCAGAGTTAACATTTCGGATGAACTGATCCTTACTTAGAACATATAGAGTCATAGAGATGTACAGCATGGAAACAGACCCTTTGATCCAACCCGTCCATGCCGACCAGATATCCTAACGCAATATAGTCCCACCTGCCAGCGCCCGGCCCATATCCCTCCAAACTCTTCCTATTCATATACCCATCCAAATGCCTTGTAAATGTTGCAATTGTACCAGCCTCCACCACTTCCTCTGGCAGCTCATTCCATACACGTACCACCCTCTGTGTGAAAAAGTTACCCCTTAGGTCTCTTTTATATCTTTCCCCTCTCACCCTAAACTTTTGCCCTCTAGTTCTGGACTCCCCAACCCCAGGGAAAAGTCTTTGCCTATTTACCCCATCCATGCCCCTCATGATTTTGTAAACCTCTATACGGTCACCCCTCAACCTCTGACGCTCCAGGGAAAACAACCCCAGCCTGTTCAGCCTCTCCCTATAGCTCAAATCCACCAACCCTGGCAACATCCTTGTAAATCTTTTCTGAACCCATTCAAGTTTCACAACATAATTGGAAGCACTAGCTTTCGGAGCGCTGCTCCTTCATTAGGTGGTTGATGACCACCTGTTGAAGGAGCAGCACTCCGAAAGCTAGTGCTTCCAATTAAACCTGTTGGACTATAACCTGGTGTAGTGTGATTTTTAACATGGTTCAAGAAGGCAGGTTAGCACCACCTTCTCAAGGGCAACTAGAGACAGGCAATGGATGCTGACCAGCCAACATTGCCCATGTTCCACTAAGGAATTTAAAAAAAGTAGCCTTTATTTCCATTTGTGAAACTGCTATTAGAATTGCACAATAAATTTGAAAAGTGTGTAGCATTTTCCAGTTGCTATCTTTTCTAGCTTGAAAAATAAAAGAAAGACTGATATTTATATGGTACCTTGCATGACCACTGGACATTGCTGCTCATTGGATGCTGCCTGAATTGCTGTGCTCTTCCAGCACCACTGATCCAGAATCTGGTTTCCAGCATCTGCATTCATTGTTTTTACCCCATTCCAAAGTGTGCTACAACCAATGATGGACTTTTGAAGTGGGGTCACTATTGCAACACAGGAAATGCCATAATGACATACACAGCAAACTCAAGCAAACGGGAACATGAAAATGATCAAATAGCTTTTTTTGTGATGCTGACTGAGATATAAACTTTGGGCAGGGCATGAGGAAATTTTCTTTGTATTTGAAATAGAGTCTTAGGATCTGTTATGCAGGTGAAGCTTTGATTTACTGTCTCATCTGAATGTTGGCATCACCAACCAAACAGCAGCTCCCTCAATACTGCACTGGGGGGTCAACTGAAGTTCAAAAGCATGCTGCTCCAAATCATAAAAATCTGAAGAAGAAACAGAAAATTCCGAAAATACTCAACTAGAGCGGTCAGCATCTGAGAAGAGAAAGAAATTGTCATTGTTTGATGTCAACGGCTCTTCAAAAGAATTGGGAACAGTTATGAATAGATTCTGAGCAAATGGACAGTGGGAAAGAGGTAAAAGAACAGAAAGAAAGCTCTCCACATCAGGTTAAAGAAAAGAGAGATTAAGTATTAAAAAAAAGTCAGTGGTCCAGGGCCAAAGAAACAAACAAAGATAAAAATGTCTGTCTCCAGGATATATAAATGGCTAGATAATGATCATCAATGAAAGCACAAAAAAAGGAATAACATGAATAAAAACTACTTTGGTAGAGAGAAAGAAAACAGAAGAGAAGTAGAGAATGCAGTCTGAAATATTGAGCAGCACTCACCCAACAGATGAGATATTCTTCTCAGAATATTTCTTGAACCCAGAGCCATGTCATGCAGAGGCAGAGTATGACCAAGTACCTAAGTAGATCCTATTCATCATGATCCTAAGGAGTTGATAAGAGTGAGACATTAGTACTTAAACCAGTGTTTTAATCATTTGGAATTTTAACAATTTGAACCTAAATTGTCGAACACATTATTTTCTTTGAAGATGATCCCAAGAGCAAGGTTGGACCTCTTTCTTTAGAGCATAGGAGGCTGAGGGGGAATCTTATAGAAATGTATAAGATCATGAGAGACATGGAAAGGATGAATGCACTCAATCCTTTTACCAGGATTAGGGAATAAAGGACTAGAGGGCATCAGTTTAAGGTGATAGGGGAAAGAATAAAAGGGAACCTGAGGGGCAACTTTTTCACACAGAGGGTGGTATGCATATGGAATGAACGGCCAGTGGAAGTATTTAAGGTGGGTACATTAACAATGTTTAAAAGACATTTGAACAAATACATGGATAGAAAAGGTTTAGAAGGATACAGACCAGGTTTAGAAGGATACGGACCAGGGAATAGGGTTAGCGTGAATGGCCATTTTGGTCAGCATGGACCAGTTTGGGCCAAAGGCTCTGTCTTCGTGCTGTAGGACTCTATGACTGTATAAATCATATCACCTTTAGAGGAATTTTTAAATCACAACTGGGGCAACAAAATATATGATAATTTCGTTTTTGCATTACATTCTATTTTATAATATTAACTATTATATATTATGTTATCTGGTCTTGCTCATGATTGACCTCAATTATTTTGTATTTAAACTAAAATATGTAGTATTATGACTGACATAATTCATCATTTATTTTCTAGGAAACAGCTTGTTTCATGGATTGTCATTGTAAGCTGTAGTATCTTTTTAAAATTGTCATTTAAGTTGTCAATTTGAAATGTGCTGGAAGCCAGACGACTGCACCATGCTCTCCCTGAAACAATTTCTGTTACATAATGGATAGGATTAGACAAGCAGGTCCTATTTATTAAACACTTGCTTTAAGTCTGGGCTGGATTCATCCTGGCTCCCTCACCACCTCCTTCCTGAGAGTATAATAGGCATGATGACACCAGGTCAGCAATCTGTCATTAACACATCAGTCTCAGCTTTTGTAGAAGATGACAATAGACAATAGACAATAATCAATAGACAATAGGTGCAGGAGTAGGCCATTTTGCCCTTCGAACCTGCACCACCATTCATTATGATCATGGCTGATCATCCTCAATCAGTATCCTGTTCCAGCCTTATCTCCATAATCCTTAATTCCACTATCCCTGAGAGCTCGATCCAACTCTTTCTTAAATGAATCCAGAGACTGGGCCTCCACTGCCTTCTGGGGCAGAGCATTCCACACACCCACCACTCTCTGGTTGAAGAAGTTTCTCCTCATCTCTGTCCTAAATGGCCTACCCCTTATTTTTAAGCTGTGTCCTCTAGTTTGGGACTCACCCATCAGCGGAAACATGTTTCCTGCCTCCAGAGTGTCCAATCCTTTAATAATCTTATACGTCTCAATCAGATCCCCTCTCAGTCTTCTAAACTCAAGGGTACTTCACTACCTGCTGTACCTGCATTCTTGCCTTCATTGACTGGTGTACAAGAATACCCAGATCTCTTTGTACTGCCCCTTTACCTAAATTGATTTCATTTAGGTAGTAATCTGCCTTCCTGTTCTTGCCACTAAAGTACATTTATCCGCATTAAATTGCATCTGCCATGCATCTGCCACTCACCTAACCTGTCCAGGTCACCCTGTAATCTCCTAACATCCTCCTCACATTTCACCCTGCCACCCAGCTTTGTATCATCAGCAAATTTGCTAATGTTACTATTAATACCATCTTCTATATCATTAATATATATTGTAAAAAGCTGCGGTCCCAGCACTGATCCCTGCGGTACCCCACTGGTCACTGCCTGCCATTCCGAAGGGAGCCATTTATCACTACTCTTTGTTTTCTGTCAGCCAACCAATTTTCAATCCAAGTCACTACTTTGCCCCCAATACCATGCACCCTAATTTTGCTAATGAGCGAGTATAGAAATCAGAAGTCTGCCCAAATTTTAAAATATTATTTAACAAGCTATTGAACTTGTTAAACATTCAGTTGTTTGAAATTTTTCATTTCCGTCTCTTTTTCACAGGAGGCAGATGGGCAAAGATTTCAGAGTCATACTAGACTTGAAATGTTAACTCTGTTCCTCACTCCACTGCCAGACCTGCTGATCTTTTGCAGCACTTTCTGCTTTTGTGCGATATTACATCTGGGTTAACCAGTTCATTAGAAACAGTATATGTAGCTAGAAGTGGCACTTGTCGCACAGTGGTAGTGTCACTGTCTCTTTTTTTGGAGGCCTGGGTTTACATCTCATTTGCTTCTGTTGCAACAGGTCTGTACAGGTTGTTTGAAAACCAAATATCCACATAAAGAGAGTTTATCAGAAGTAGATATATTGTTCTCTTAATTTCAATAGCATTTTGTAGTAGAACGAAAAACCCTGGGGCCATAAATGACAATGAACTGTAACACTTCTAAACAAGGCAAGTGACATGCCATCAACCTTTACTCCTTGACGCAAGTTTGTGAATCAGAGAATTGGGCACGAAAATCATGGCTTTTTCATTAATGTTACTTTCTGGAAGCACATATATTAATAATGAAGTTCCTATAATTAATTATTAACTGGAATTGAAGATTGAAATATGCGAAATGTACCTTTTGGAGAAGTTGTCATGGATGCTGAATAACAGCTGGTGTGGAGGCGTTGCATTTTGATATTTCAAGATTTTGGTGCAGCACAGGGATAGGATAGATGTTTGCTTTTTATTTCCCCATGCTGAAGCTCAGATCTCATGCACAGTGTCTGCAGAAGGTATGTCTCCACAGGATAGGAGAAATGAAAGCCTGGAAGCGAGTCGCCCTGGGTTGTTCTTACAAACCTCCTGACAGCTGAATACAGAGGGGTGGATGGCTTGCAAAACCCTTGAAGTTGATTGCCAGTCTGCCTTGTTGAATGAGAATTCACTACACGATACCAGGTAATCAAAAAAATGTGATGTAAAATGAAAGTTTAATTGAGATAAAAGCAAATTGCTGGCAAGGAGGGAAACCATATCTGTTTAGGAGAGGATGGAATATGCACAAATCTCCAGCACATGCTATCTTCCAGACAATAGAGTGATCAACATCAGCAAGCAATTTTTAAGATGTTATTGTGAGCCTTGAGATCAAAACTTGAATAATTGCTGAACAATTGGAGAGCCCTATATTTACGTTTCAGCAATAACTACTTTCTTGTGGTTCTGTTCGCCGAGCTGGAAGTTTTTGTTGCAAACGTTTCGTCCCCTGGCTAGGCGTCATCATCAGTGCTTGGGAGCCTCCTGCGAAGCGCTTCTTTGATGTTTCCTCCGTTGTTTATAATGGTCTGTCCCTGCTGCTTCCGGTTGTCAGTTTCAGCTGTCCGCTGTAGTGGTTGGTATATTGGGTCCAGGTCGATGTGTTTGTTGATGGATCCATCAACAAACACATCGACCTGGACCCAATATACCAACCACTACAGCGGACAGCTGAAACTGACAACCGGAAGCGGCAGGGACAGACCACTATAAACACCGGAGGAAACATCAAAGAAGCGCTTCACAGGAGGCTCCCAAGCACTGATGATGTCGCCTAGCCAGGGGACGAAACGTTTGCAACAAAAACTTCCAGCTCGGCGAACAGAACCACAACAACGAGCACTCGAGCTACAAATCTTCGCACAAACTTTAAATAACTACTTTCTTTGCCCATGGGCAGGATAAATGCCATCCATGTCTGGCTAAGCTAAATGATTTGCTTTCAATTTGTAAACACTATGCATTTATTTCCTGGCTGGACTTCATTGTGACTCTTATATATTCAAAGTGTTTTCTCACCAAGTCGATTTCCATCCAGAACCTGTCAGATCTATTTTCTACACTTGTATTTTTTTGGCATCTTTGATGTAGCAAACTATTCCAAGATGATGAAAAGTTACAGGAAACTCTGCCATGCCCCACATTTATTATACAAGCAATGCAGCTGATCAGGGTCCCTAGAAACATATCACAACCACAGAAGTGATGTCCTATAAATCCACACATTAAAATAGCCAGCAACATTCTGAATGTTCCAGAGATGTAGGGTGACCAACAGCGAGCGATGCCACAAACTGCAAGGTGAAGCAACAATGATGAGTGATGAACCAAACCATCTAAAAAGAAATCAAAGATGTACAACTTCCACACAGAATGGGGAAATGAATTTCTGTTCACAACTGTAAAAGATTTAGAGTTGTCACTAAAGTATGTCAAAAAGGGAAATGGGGAATTTGGAATGACACCACACAAGGATGCACAGTAAATTCAAGGAAATCTTCTTTGAGCAGTATGTTTTGGGTGAAGAAAGTTGATGAGTCGAAGGCTGTTTTGAAAACTCAACCGTCATTTTATCTAAACCAGCAGCAAAATGCAAAAAGCATTGTTTTGCATTTACCATCTCCTGACAAAACTCAAGAAGCCATTCCTACATGGTGAAGTAATTAAAAATAAAATGGCTGTGGCCATCCTTCTGACTGCAGTTTGATGAATCGAGCGATGTGGCCAACACATGGTGAACACTGTGTTTTAAGGACATAACAAGGATATTCTCACCTTTTTGTTCCTTAACAACAGAACATGGGATGAGGGTATCTACAACAAAGTCAAAAGGTATCTACTTGAGAAAAACATGCCAATCAAAAAACTGGTTTGCACCACAACTGATAGTGCACCAGGCATACTTGGTGCAAATGCGGGCTTTGCAGAAATCAGCCTGGTTTGCTCTTTCTTGTCAATTATCACTGTATAATCCACCAGCTAGCTTTAGGGAGTAAAATTATGGTAAAGACATGTGGTAAAAAGGTGTTATTAAGAGTGTAAACTTTAAGCAAGGCCCTTTTAGCATCGTTTGTTGAAATTCTTACTCAACAAGATGCTGCCTATAGTGAACTAATTCCCTGTGCTGACGTGATGTGGTTAAGTCAAGGGAAGGTTCTGGAAAGATTTTTAAATCTGATGCCTGAAATAAGCACTTTTCTTAAATCAAGGAACAAAGTGAGGAATGAGCTCTCAGACAATGTGTGGTTGTTGGTCGTCAGGTTCCTTACAAGCACAAAGTCAAAACTGAATGAGTGGAACTACGACCTGCACGGAAAGGATATCTCAGCAACACTGTGAATAAGTTTAAATTCAAATTGTGTCTGTGGCTCCCCCAGTTTAAAAAAAAAACCATTGCATTGCTTTTCGAGTCTCAAGAAATTTTATTTTTTCAATCAAAGGCAAAGAAAACGGTTCCACACAGAAAACTTTGATGCATTGAGAAAAGGACAACAGATGCTGCAAATCAGAAAGTTTCATGGAGCGGTTTTCTTATTGAGGCCTAGCAGGATTTCCCATCATACTGTTCTTCATTCATTTCAGATTCTACAAACCTGTCGTATCAAGAAGAACTCATCAGCCCTCGGATACCCCAGAATAATCTACCATTCCAACCATCCATATTTTCTATGAAAGGCCATTGTACACTTGCACATGTACTGTCAGATCAGAGTTCTCCATTCATGATTTGTGATATTTGCCCCAAATGTGGAAAATAAGGGGAAATTTGTGCCCCAATTTGCAAATAGACACTTGGAGGTCTGGTGGATGGTGGTACAGGACAGATACGTGCTCATCCCCTGGGACTGAAAGAGGACATTACTTCATCAGGACCTTCCAGCCCGGCCCAAGGTTGCCAAAAAGGTCCTTTCAGCTTCAACTGTCTGAAAGAATGTCCAGCAGTGAAGGAAGTAGATCAATCATTTCACTGCTCTTTTATGCTCACTCTATTTCTGCCACCTCCCACCAAAGATTAGACTTTATCCTATTCACTATGACATGCAACCTCTTCTCCCAATTGCTCTCAAACACCTTAATTCCCCTCTCGTCTAACCCTGCATGGCCTCTTTGCTGCCTACTCACTCACTCAGGACACTTGAGCACTTATCCCCCCCAACAGTAAGAGCACTAACTGCTACTGTACCATTCATTTTCATCTCACTCAATCCCTCTCTCTTTCTTATTCCAGCCAATAATATAGCAGAAAGAGCCAAGCTGGATTATTGGCTGCCTGACATTCAGTTCTTCAACCCTTTGAGGAGAGGACCCTGACCCTCACAATTCTGAGTGACCAAGACTATGAGATTGGTACTGGAGGCTACTGTGATTTACTATGACTGAAAATCTATGACTGAAGGCTTCTCGCCCCTTGCATGGAGAGCTTTCTGAGTCTGATTGCATTCTGAGTGGCTGATTGACCATGTATAAGCCCCTGGAATGGCTCTGAAAGGTGCCCTTGACTTACTGTGTCAAGACACCCTGACCGAAGGCTATCTCCCTTGATCTGACCAAGGGCTAACAACCATGACAAGCTTCCTGGATTTGTGTCTGCACTAGACAGCAAGGCAAGATAGGTGGAACGTGAGTCTGGTAGCTCTGGCAGAGGACAGAGTTGGGCCGTGAGTATTCAGGTCTGCCCAAGCTGATTGAGCTCGAAGAATGTAAATGAGAACAGTCCTGAGGTGCAGCCTGGTCCAGTCTGTGAGCTGGGCACCTGTCCTTATGTTCAAAATGTCTTTGCAGCAGCATTTTGATGCTAATTGAATGTGTGTTCCGAAGTGCAACTTTAAAGTGTAAAAACATCCTGTAAGTGGATCAAAAGGTGCCATGAAGGTTCTGAGAGGCTGGTGTTAGATATTTGCATCCAGGGGGAGTGATGAAGCATGGAGGGCGCCCTGAAGTGTGTTCTGAGATGTTTTTGCCAGGTGTGCAAGGTGGCAGTCCGAAGGAGCAAGTGGCAAGCTGAAGTCACCAGGTAACCATTCCGACTTGGATGTTGAGAGTTGTTAATGTCTAGTTTCCTTGTGCAGGTAGGAAGGTATGAAAAAGGAGTAATTTGCATTAATGAGGTCAACAATATGCAATAATACACTTTCACAGGTATGTCACTGCTACCTAGTAGGAAGCAAGTCTTAATACCTGGAACTTTGTTTTTAAATTTAAAGAGTTGTTCCTGATGTCGAAAAGTTTATTACATTTTTCATCAATATTAATGAGAAACAGAAACTCTGACAAATGCTTTTTATAGAGTAACCCTTCACTCCCCTCTCAGTACTAATGTCAACTGCAGAATCTGTAACAGCACCTTGGCTGAGATTAGCCAGTTTAGTACAGATATCAAACTTAAGATGTTCCTGACCATTGTCATTTTAGTTTTTTTTCTTGTGAAGTATTTTAGGGCAAAGTTTTTTTGTCGATTAACAAGTACTCCAGAGATGACAAGTGCAACATAAAGTTTGTGCGTTCAGTGGAATTCTTTCTCACATCTTCAATTTGATGGAAGAATGATACCCTGGAGCAATGGATCCCCATCAGATCACCAATGCAGTGAATTACTTGCATCCTGAGAAGGTGCCCTTTAGTGACTAAGAATAAACTGTTACTTGCTAAATGCAGCTAACAATAATTGACTGCTCGATATTTTGTACTCTGCTTCAAGCAAATTCCTGGATTTCATAAAAAATAAAAAAAATTCTGCAGAATAGAGCCTTAAATTAGCTAAGACCTAAACAAGACAAACTTTTAGTCTGGTCTTGCAGCTAGGCATTTGTATGAAGTGGTTTTTGATTGAACTATTGGCCTAAGTCCAAAGACACAACTTTAATCCCTTGAAGTATTATACTGTGGTTAATGCAAACAACCAGGATCAGAAAAGCAACAAAATGCAGATTGATGTGAAATGAAGCATTTTTAAAAATAAAAGTGAAAAGAGTAATATGTTCTTTGGTTATTATGCACAAAATTCCAAAATTTGTGTTTATCACCTCTGATCTGGCATTATAAAAGAATATTTTTAGAATTAAGTGGCCACTCTCAGTTAGCATACAATAGCAACTAAGGTCACATTGTAAGTAGTTAAGTCTGGGGCACATCAAATAAGGTGCTGACAGGAGGGGAGATGAAAATGCCCACAAAAGGAATAGTGCCGCTCTCGTTCCCATACACCTTGTTTTTATAATCTGTGACATGCATTCTTTTTTTACGTTTCACTGCTAATTTCCTGTGAACCTATGATGTAATTAGCCAGGGATTAAAATAGTTTGGTGGAGTTTTGAAGTGTAGTAATGGGCTTCCTTTCCCACCATTTCTGCTGTGTCAGTTCATAGTATCTGAGAGAGACAAACCCTTTTGAGTACAGATTTTTGACTTTAATGTCAGACTCCACCCCTACTAAACAAAGCAGTGAGTACAGTACATATTGTCCTTTCAGATTACGTGAAGATCCCAGATGACGAAAGCCATTATTGTTTAAAAAGTGTAATATTCCCATGAGTACAATAGGTTGCCTTCAACTAAATGGAGTATCTAAATATGTTCAACTTTAGTATTAAAGACCTATTCAAATAAAATGCATAGGACATGAAACTGTAAAAAAAACCTCCAATTATTGGCAAAACACCAAAAGCTATAAAAACAGTCAATTCCATTCAATAAAAGATACTTAAAAAACACTTAGATTTATCTGGCACCTTTCCTAACTTCAGGATATCCCAAAGTGATTTGTAACTAATTTAATACTTTTGAAATGCAGTCTCTATATAATGTAGGAAACATAAAAGTTGTGCAACAGCAAGATACCACAAACAGCAAGTTGATTCTGCAATGATAATCTGTTTCAATGATGTTGTTTCACAGCTAAATATTGAATGGGAGATAAGTATTAGCTAGAACGCTGAGGAGAGCTTAGACTCAAATAATGTCATGATAAGTTTATATCCAGCTGACAATCGACACTCCGTCAGTATTCTGTCAATCAACAACCTTCTGACTCAGAGACTTATCCTAGAATGCAGTTCAGCTATTAATTAAATCAATTGTTGCAGTATTATGAATGTCTCATTTTATATAATGGGGTGGCACAGTGGCTAGCACTGCCACATCACAGCGCCAGGGACCAGGTTTTTTTTCTAGCCTCAGACAATTATGTGAGGAGAAAGTGAGGACTGCAGATGCTGGAGATCAGACCTGAAAATGTGTTGCTGGAAAAGCGCAGCAGGTCAGGCAGCATCCAAGCTGGAAAGGCACAGCAGGTCAGGTCCTGTTCCTTGGATGCTGCCTGACCTGCTGCGCTTTTCCAGCAACACATTTTCAGCTCAGACAATTGTGTGTTGAGTTTGTATGTTCTCGACGTGTCTGTGGGTTTCCTTTGGGTGCTCTGGTTTGCTCCCACAGTCAAATGTTGTGGAAGTTAGGTGGATTGGCCATGCAAAAATACCCATTGTGTCCAGGGATGTGCAGGGTAGGTGGGTTAGCCATGAGAAATGCACATTTATGCAGATAGTGTAGTGGTGAGTCTGGGTTGGATGCTGTTCAGAGGGTTAGTGTGGACTTGATGGGCCAAATGGACTATTTCCGCATTGTAGGGATTCCATGATACGCTAAGGTAACTTTGGTGATGATTTAATGTCAATAGAAGAAATTAGATTAGATTACTTACAGTGTGGAAACAGGCCCTTCGGCCCAACAAGTCCACACCGCCCCGCCGAAGCGCAACCCACCCATACCCCTACATTTACCCCTTACCTAACACTACGGGCAATTTAGAATGGCCAATTCACCTGACCTGCACATCTTTGGACTGTGGGAGGAAACCGGAGCACCCGGAGGAAACCCACGCAGACACGGGGAGAACATGCAAAATACTCTTGATGTAATGAAGTGTGAATTGTTTCAACATATATTGTTCTATAAAAATAGATTGTTATGTTTTTAAACATATTATAAACATGTTTGTCATAGTGATTGCACATACCACCAACAAATCATGAATATTATTTGCTCAAACCACAGACTACAGACTTTTTATACTTGCTTTGTCTCCATTCCAATTACTTGTGTATGTCAAATACATCCCACTTATCAACGTGGTTCCGTGATTCTGATACATTTCTAATGAAGGGGTCTGGCCCAAAACGTCGATTTTCCTGCTCCTCAGATGCTGCCTGACCTGCTGTGCTTTTCCAGCAACACACACTCAACTCTGACGTCCAGCATCTGCAGACCTCACCGTCTCCCTGATTCTGACAGCTAACCAGTAATCTCTGTCAGAAATGGACAATGGATGTAGATAGTAATTGTTTTATTTGACAGCTTTAAAAATTTATCTCTCTAAAACTGAAAACCTTTCCAGCAATGATCACATGAAAAGAAATCAGAGTTAATGTTTTGAGTCCGGTGACTCTTGTCCAGAGCTGGGGTGGACATGGTGCTATCTGACACAATACCATGTCATTCTCACACCTGCCAGCAGTTTATACAGCAGAGACATTGAATATGCTTCAATCAAATGGCAGTACCTGAACGTCTACAAATTTGTACAGGATTACATGAAGAAAGTCAAGGAAGAAAACTTCCAGTCAGGGGGGTCCCAGTATAATAGCCTTGGATATACGTTAAGGGCTAGAGTACGGTCAGTAGGCTATTTGGGGCTTTCAGGTCAGGGGGTCCAGGAGTGGGCTGTAGTTAGCCCATGTGTCCAGTACAACATTCTGGAGAGTCACAGTTTAGGAGTCTGGTCAGCCACCAGATTGTGTAAGACTTTCATCCAGCTGGTCAAGGATATGGACTACAGTCAGTCCTCAGGTTCTATCCACTAATGTCAAAGGAGTTCATCAGGGCACACTGCTGTAGGAAAGAAGCTGGGGTACCTAATCATGTGAATTGGAGGCAGCATTTTGGAATACTGAAGGGAGTTACAATTATGAAAGAGGTGAAGACATTAGAGCATTGAAGGGAAAACAGTGAAGATAGAGAGGGGCCATTGGCAGTCAACTGACTTGATTGAGGTAGGGGGAACAGTGAACTTGTGTCTGGCGTGTTGACTCAATATTCCTGGGGCTGGAGGGGTTGTATGGGGAGAAGATTCCCCTGGCCTCGGAATCGACTCAGACGCCATTAGCCATGCGGCTGATGCAGCTGCCACCCCCATGCTGATTGATGATGTCACTTCCGCCCCCATCATGGCCACTCCCACAACCACTTCCACCCCTCACAATTCTTCATGCATCACACGTGACATCACTTCCGCCCTTCACATCATCGCTGGTGCCACATGCTCACATGAAGAGCAAGACAGCCAGCTGAATGGGAATGTTCAAAACTGATGGGATTGACGGGGAGGAGTGTAAGAATAAAATGTTTTGGGATTTTCCTAACTCTGCTCACTAAAGCTATTTCATGACCCCTTTTAACCTGCTTGATTCTTCGTTTAAGACTTGTCCTACTCTTCCGATATTCCTCCAGGGCCTGTTCTGTTCTTAGCTGCCTGGACCTCATGTACGCTTCCCCTTTCCTCTTGGCTAGTTGTATAATTTCTCCTGTCAACCACGGTGCACAAATCTTACCTTTCCTATCCTTTGCCTTCAATGGTACATGCCTATTCTATACTATTTTTAACCTATCTTTGAAAGCCTCCCACATCTCAAATGTGGACTTCCCTTCAAATAGCTGTGTCCAATCCACATTTCCCAGCTCCTGCTTAATTTTGATATAATTGGCCTTGGCCCAGTTTAGTACTCTTCCCTTAGGACCACTCTCTTCTTTATCTGCAAGTATTCTAAAGCTTACAGAATTGTGGTCATTGTTCCCAAAGAAATTCCCCACCGCAACTTCTACCACCTGGCCTGGCTCATTCCCCAATACCAGGTCCAATATGGCCCTTCCCTCGTCGGACTATTGACATACTGCTCGAGAAAACTCTCCTGGAGACTTCTTACAAATTCTACCCCATCCAGACCTCTGACGCTAAGTGTATCCCAGTCAATGTTGGGAAAAATAATATCTCCCATGACCACTACCCTATTGCCTCTACATCTTTCCATAATCTGTTTACCTATTTCTTCTTCTTCAAGGAAACCGCTACCTGAACTCCCACACTCCTCCCACCCACTACAGCCCCAACAATGTAACTGCACCCTTCTTATTTCTCAGCTCCACCCGTAATGCCTCACTACCCAAGATCTCCATAATGTGCTCCTTTAGCACAGCCGTGATATTATCCCTGACCAGCAATGCAACTCCACCTCCCTTTTTACTTCCCTCCCTGTCCTGTCTGAAGCGTCTATATCCTGGAACATTTAGTTGCCAATCATCATGCCCTTCCCTCAAACAAGTCTTTGTGATGGCAATAACGTCATACTCCCAGGCACCAATCCAAGCCCTAAGTTCATCTGCCTTACAGACTATACTCCTTGCATTAAAGTAGATGCAAAGAACCTGAGCAAATGGGTGAGATTCTGAATGATTACTTTGTATCAGTGTTCACTGAGGAGAGGAATATGATGAATATTGAGATTAGAGATAGAAGTTTGATTAGTCTGGATCACGTTAACATAAGTAGGGAAGATGTGTTGGGTAGGTTAGAGGTTACTAAGGTGTACAAATCCCCAGGATTGGATGGGATCTATCCCAGGTTGCTGAGGGGGACAAGAGAGGAAATAGCTGGGGCCCTGACAGATATCTTTGTGGCAAGCTTAAATACAGGTGAGGTGCTGGAGGACTCGAGAGTTGCTCATGTTGTCCCCCTGTACAAGACGGGAAGTAGGGATATTCCGGATAACTACAAACCAGTGAGCCTGACGTCCGTGGTGGGAAAGTTGCTGGAGAAGGTACTGAGGGATAAAATCTATTTATATTTGGAAGAGAATGGGCTTATCAGTGATAGGCAACATGGTTTTGAGCAGGGGAGATCATGCCTTACCAACTTAATAGAGTACTTCGAGGAAGTGACCAAGTTGATAGATGAAGGAAAGGCTGTTGATGTCATATACATGGACTTTACGAAGGCGTTTGATAAGGTTCCTCATGGTAGACTAATGGAGAAAGTGAAGTCACATGGTTTGCAGGGTGTTCTAGCTAGGTGGATAAAGAACTGGTTAAGCAACAGGAGACAGAGAGTAGTAGTTGAAGGAAGTTTCTCGAAATGGAGAAAGGTGACCAGTGGTGTTCCACAGGGGTCAGTGTTGGGGCCACTGTTGTTTGTAATATACATAAATGATCTGGAAGAGGG
>NC_057714.1:34396812-34414876 GCF_004010195.1 Chiloscyllium plagiosum
TACCAAAAGGATGTGGACGCTTTGGAGAGGGTGAAGAGAAGGTTTACGAGGATGTTACGAGGAAGGTGCTAGCTATGACGAGAGATTGAGTAGGTTAGGATTGTTTTCATTAGGAAAAAAGAGATTGAGGGGGGACCTGATTGAGGTTTACAAAATCATGAAGGGTATAGACAGGGTGGATAGAGACAAGCTTTTTCCCAGGGTGAAGGAATCAGTAATGAGAGGTCACGCTTTCAAGGTGAGACATGGAAAGTTTAAGGGGGATACACGCGGCAAATACTTCACACAGAAGGTGGTGGGCATTTGGAACACGTTGTCAGCAGAGGTGGTAGAGGCAGGCACGGTAGATTCAGTTAAGATGTGTCTAGACAGATGCATGAGTAGATGGGGAGCAAAGGGATACAGATGCTTAGGAATTGACCGGCAGGTTTAGACAGTAGATTTGGATCAGCTCAGGCTTTGTGCTTTGTGCTTTGAGTACCAAGAAAGGAATGTGTGCATTTGGAAGTTCACCAAGGGTAAAAGGCTGAGCCTGAGACTCATTGCATGAAGCATAGCCACAGTTTCCATCCAACATGCTATAAATGACAAGTGTGTAACAGAGCTGAAAATAGCTGCCACCACACCCAGAGTGGATGGAGAGGGCGTTTCATTCTGGAGGGAAGAGACTTCACTTTCAAACAATTTGAGATCCTTTAACTGGCAGCAGCATTGCACAGATCCAAACCATAGACTGGACAGACACCCGTACTATTACATGCTATGTTAACTTCAGCATTCATCAACTGTGTGGACTACAAATCCTGGTGCCAAACAGTCTTGCTACACCATGCGGCATCAAGAATGAATGCCAATAAAGGCAGCAATGCAGAAACAATGTGTTGTATCCTGGAAAGATTCACCCTAATTCCTAAAGTAGCAATCACCTTCCAAGATCCCATGTTTTCACATAGTGCAGGAATTGCTCATTTCACACGTTGCAATGCCAAGGCATACAAGGCTATGATCCAAGTGCTAAAAAATGTGATGAGGGTATAGAATAGATAGATAGTTATTTTTGGCCTTCACAGGCATGATGGGCTAAAGGGCCTTTTTCTGTGCTGTAGATCTGTACGACTCGATGATTCTGTATGAATAATCATTGCTCGACTGAGACAGCAGAATGTGAGCAATGAAATAGAACTGACGTGCCCTCAGGAGATGGAAAAATATTGGTGAGATAAAAAAAACACAAAATGATGACTGGTGCAATAAGAGATTCTTTTCAACAGAGCTTGCATAAATAAATGGCTCTGACAGTTTAGAAAGACATGTTGATAGTGGACTTGCCAAGCTTCAAGATTCACTTTCATTCTCCAGGAAATGGACATTAATATCCAAAATAAAAATCATCAAAACATTAAAAAACAAGAGTTCCATTAAAGTTATTTTCTTTTAACATTTCACAGATCAGATATCGAGATATTAAACATGAGGAGGAAAGGCTGCTTTGTTGACAGTCAAGAATCTTAAAATTGGGTCATGAGTGTTTTGTTTTATTTTCCAATTGGCATAGGAAGGTAGTGTGTCCATGAGATGTGTGTTTGGCTGAATACTGACTGGAGCCTACAGGCAAATCATGTGATAAAACCTCCAGGAATAATTTAATCACAGTTGGCAACTCTAAGTCATGGTCAAATATTCTAATGTTTGATATTTCCAGTCAAAACAGGGCTACAAACATTTAACTGTGATACACAACTGATTGTAAGTAATGAAGCATTGATATCCTAAAGGTTTTCCTCAATTAATATTGGTATTTTATTCCCTAGAAATCTTATATTTACAGAAAGTATTAGGAGGAGGTTTAATGGATTGAATGATCATTTTTCATTTAATACTTTAAAATACAACAGCTGGACACTGAATAGACACAAGCTAAAACTCTGAAAGAATACAAAGAAAAGCATTTATATTTAAGTGAAAAGAGCTAATGTGAAAAGATAGATGTTTTTAATTTAGTTAGGTGATATAGTAGATGGGGAGAAACTGTTTCCATTGCTGGGAGATCAAGAATCAGAATCACCAGTTTAAGGTGTTTGCCGAAAGAGAAGATTAGGATAATATCTGACAAGAGGAAAGAAAATGCAGGACCACAGATAAAAGGCAAGGAAATGCAATTGGTGAGTTTCTTTGGCAGTTAGCTGACAGACATGTGTTGAATGCCCCCCTTTTGTGCAGAAACCATTCTTTGATTCTATGATTTAAGAAATAAATTATTGAACCAGCCATGCATTTCAAAATTGTGCGTAATGCTGCTATTCACTCAACATTATTAGAGAAATAAAACATATCAGAACTGTAATACTGTAATCGATTTTCTTATTAAGAGAGGTAGAAATATATAATCTACGAAAAAAACCTTAGAAATTCACAAAAGCACTGGTGGTAGATTGCCGAGCAAATAATTTACAAACAGGCTTCTTTACAGAAGATTATGACACAGATTAGACTTTGACATTAAACATTGCCTCAGTTCTGTAGCTTGACTATGTCATGCATGTGACTGAAAGGAAACTAAAAGCTTTATTTATTCAAAATATTATGTCACTTATTAACCAGATAGACTATTACAAACATGTATATTTGCTCACAATGAATCATGTTTATTACCAGCTGGTTACAGTCCCACTAATTGAAACTTTGTCAATAAAATTTTGCCTCACATTATTTTCCTGTTAGTAGAGAGACTGGTCTTTGTGCAATCATTCATGATGCAATATTGTAATTTAAATAAAACAAAATGAACCAGCCGTGAACTGCCAAGATTTAGATAAAATAGATAATTAGCAGATTAATTTTATTGGGTTGAGTTTACAGCATATCACTTTATGAATAAGAAAAACGTTTTGTATGAATGGCTTTGGAACTTTTAAGGATAAAAATGAAAGAAATCTAAATCAAAGCATTAGTTTTTAGCCAATCCAGTCCGTACTGGACATCAACTAACAAAGCCAGCAGAATATTTACTTTTCTTATTAAAATTTATAGCGCATGGAGCTGAAAATGCTGAATGGTTGGAGTAGTTAAAATAATATTGGGGATATGGGATAGATGTCTGGAATATGGGGTGTAATTTGGATTTGTAAAATACTGAATATATTCTGTTTGAACTGGATGCTGACAGAAACTATTCTCACTCTGAAGGTAGTACATATGTACAACTATCAGGATAACAAATGTAAAAATAGTAAAAATTCCTAACTTGTTTCACATTTCCTGCATGACTGATTAAATCAAGGAATGGCTGCGTTCACAGACAATGAATATCCACCAAACTCTGCTGAATTGCCAGCTTACAGTGTTGACCAGCTCATGCATAGTTTTCAATGGTAATTTTGGACAGTATTTTGCAGCCCACCTGTGTGCCCTGGTGGCTATAGAGTAATTCAAGCCCAAAGTACGGGTCAGACTGGAAGGCCTCCAAACTCTCAAACAATTTGTAACTGCTCCTAACAGTAAGCTGCCTGTCCAGAGCAATTAAGATATTTTGAGAGGAGATAACCGGAAATGGTTTCTAACTCATAAGTATGAGATCACATGGTATTAAGTAGTTACAGGAAAATGCAAGGCACTGATAGATTTATTTTGGGGCAGAGTAGGAAGAGGTAATTAGCATCTGAAGAGACTTTTGAGGAGTATAGATATGGAATGGTAATGACATGCAGTCTGTTCCTGTGCTATAGACTCAGTGAAGAAAAAGTTTTGCATTTACGTAGTATTTTTCGTACCGACAATCATCTCAAAGTGTTTAAGCAATGACATGTATTCATGGTTGTGAAACTGCAGCAAGCAGCTTGCATACAGCAAGCTCTCACAAACAACAATGTGAGAATGAGCAGAATTTTGACTGAGGGATAAATGGTGGCCAGGGATAAAAGGGCATAAGAACCTTAATCTTCTCCAAAATAGTGCCATGAGATTGGTGATATCCACTCACCAGGCAAGTGTGGCTTTACTATGTCACATCTGTAAGACAATGGCCCAGCTATACCAATGCTAAGACAGCTGAAACAGCACAGAATGCCATTATATGTTGGGATGCCGCAGAATCCCAGACTCAGCTGACTCCAGGAAAATTGTCCATTCTTGTGGGCCATTCCACTGAATCTGGAACCCTAAAAAAAGCGTTTACTATCACAGACTTCAAAAAGTTCCATTCTATTAAGTTAATAGTTGCCCAGGAAAGGTTAGACAATTAAATACCAAGTCTACCTTCTAGGTAACTATTAGGTTGACCATCAATGTACCACACACACACCAGCTACACCTTCCCTTGATCCACTGCACCTTGTGGGACCAGAACAATTGCATCACACCGTGCCCTCACCCAGAGCAGAAACCCCTACACATGATGACTGCAACCTCAACGGAGCATCACCCACTCCACCATCCTGAACTTGAAGACATGACACCTTCCCCCTGCTGAATTCCAGCCTGGACACCTCACTTATATCCCAGACTGAATCCTAGGACCTAGCACCAAATCCCACCCCCAACTTGAACCTCCGGGACACATCACACCCCTCCTGCTGCTGGCCCCAACACACCCCACTCTGTAGGTGACATACCCAGCCCAAGAGCTATCCTAAACACTCCATTACCTATCCAGTACCCTACTCTCCTCCCAGGCTGTTTAACTGGCACTCTATATACCTGGCACCCTATCAACCTGGCACCTTACTTATCTGTAAACTTGCATTTACTTACCTGCCACCCTAATTACTTAATCAAATGCCAGTTCCACCCCACATTTACCTTACATATTTACCTTTTCACAGCAGCTTTCAAGTGTGTCTGGCAATGCTGCTGGAACATTGAAGTCTCAGAACACTGATTGCTGGAAAAATGGCTCTGGTTTGATTTCCCTTGACTATTCAACACTACAGGGAATCTGTGTTGATTTCAGCTATCTTTCGTATTTCTGAGGGAGCTAAGATCAGAATTCCTGGATGGAAATGTATAGCTCGGTATTAATGGAATAAAATAGGAATGGAGTGGCATTCCAGTGGCGATTGCAAACCACTAGAACACCAGAGTCAGCATTTTGGACGGCAGTCCTCCACTGGTATGTCAGCCCTGGAGCTGGATTTGAAATCAAAACCTTCTGAATCAGAGGTGAGACTGTTACTTTGGACATAGTTGGTCGTATATTTTCTTAGCTCTGCTGCTAAGAACTGATTCAGCAAGTTTCTTTTTTCCATAATCTAACAAAACATTTGTTTTTAACCATTTTTTCTCATGACATATTTATCATGGAATTATTAAAGGTATTCCTGTATGTCCTTTAGCATGTAAACAGAACCGCAGAAGGAAGAAGAGGAAATGACTGAGGCACCAAAACAGAAAGCATACAATTAGGAGTTACCCTACCACCAGTGATGAAAAACCACAACATTCCCTTCCAAATCTATCAGAAAACATCTGTTTAAGAAAACAGTGAATTACTACACAGGCATAAAAGGAGCAACAACCACAAAACGTGTTTCCAAATCATTTCTGGCTTTGATACTTCAGATGCCATCTTGGCACCAAAATAGTATTTCACTCTCAGTCTTTACAAAGATGGCGAGCCTCTGTCACTTGGGAGTGGAAACATAAAGCTGGAAGTCCTAGTCCTGAACAACTTTTGTTCAAAAATTACAATTTTGGGAGAATGTGGGAAATTGGGAGCTGATCATAATTTTTGCATCCACTGTTTTTGGAGACAACAGCACATGTTAAGGTACTACCTCTCACTGACATGTTTTCTGTTTGCTAGTGGGGTGTTTAAAGCATGACTTGTGCACCTTAGACATGGTGGTTAAAATTGTAAAGATGCTGAGATTCTTTAGTGAGGTAGGGTAGCATTTCAGAGCGATTATCTCTCATCACAGGACAATTTTAGGAAAGTCTTGGAACCCCCTACATGGGATTGTAATCCCCCACCTTGAGTGGGGAAGCAGGCCATTTGGCCCATTGTGTCCACACTGACTCTCTGAAGGGCACTCCACCCAGACACACCTTAGCATTTCCCTTGGCTAATCCACCTAACCTGCACATATTTGGACTAAGGGAGCAAAATAGGGCTTCCAGCAGAAATTCATGCAGACACAGGAAGAATGCTCAGCTCCACACAGTCATCCAAGAATGGAGTCGAACCCTTGTGCTGTGACGTAATTGTGCTAACCACTGAGCCATCGTACCATCCACTATGTACAGTGAGATATTCATAATACGGTAATGATTTGTTCAATAGCTGACTTGGGCATTGCTGGCAGGGTCAACATTTGTTGTCCAGTCCTAATTATTCCTGAACTATGAGACCTGCCAGGCCATTTCAGAGGGTAGTTAAGAGTCAACCACTTTATTGTGGAGCTGGAGTTAGACAAGTCAGATGCCCTTTGAAAATATTAAATGTAGGTACATATATGCATTAAGAATGCATGAGCTCACTGGAACTATCAAGTCATTAGAATTAGGTGAAAGGAAGGACTGCAGATGCTGGAAACCAGATTCTAGATTAGAGTGGTGCTGGAAAAGCACAGCAGGTCAGGCAGCATCCGAGGAGCAGGAAAATCGATTTTTCAGGCAAAAGCCCTTCATCAGGAATAGGGGAACAAGTCATTAGAATTGTTAACCTAACTGTCAACAGAGTTGTCAAGTTGAACACTCAACAAAGGTACAGTTAGTAAATTTGCAGATGACATCAAAATTGGAGGTGTAGTGGACAGCGAAG
The DNA here is from genome assembly GCF_004010195.1 of Chiloscyllium plagiosum. NCBI lineage: Eukaryota > Metazoa > Chordata > Chondrichthyes > Orectolobiformes > Hemiscylliidae > Chiloscyllium > Chiloscyllium plagiosum. The sequence goes on from NC_057714.1 coordinate 34,403,570, forward strand.
AGGGTTACCTCAGATTACAACAGGACCTGGACCAGATGGGCCAATGGGCTGAGAAGTGGCAGATGGAGTTTAATTCAGATAAATGCAAGGTGCTGCATTTTGGGAAAGCAAATCTTAGCAGGACTTATACACTTAATGGTAAGATCCTAGGGAGTGTTGCTGAACAAAGAGACCTTGGAGTGCAGGTTCATAGCTCCTTGAAAGTGGAGTTGCAGGTAGATAGGATAGCGAAGAAGGTGTTTGGTATGCTTTCCTTTATTGGTCAGAGTATTGAGTACAGGAGTTGGGAGATCATGTTGCAACTGTACAGGACATTGGTTAGGCCACTGTTGGAATATTGCATGAAATTCTGGTCTCCTTCTTATCGGACAGATGTTGTGAAACTTGAAAGGGTTCAGAAAAGATTTACAAGAATGTTGCCAGGGTTGGAGAATCTGAGCTACAGGGAGTAGCTGAACAGGCTGGGGCTGTTTTCCCTGGAGCGTCGGAGGCTGAGGGTGACCTTGTAGAGGTTTACAAAATTATGAGGGGCATTGATATGATAAATAGACAAAGTCTTTTCCTGGGGTCGGGGAGTCCAGAACTAGGGGGCATGGGTTTAGGAGAAAGTGAGGACTGCAGATGCTGGAGATCAGAGCTGAAAATGTGTTGCTGGAAAAGCGCAGCAGGTCAGGCAGCATCCAAAGAGCAGGAGAATTGACGTTTCGGGCATGAGCCCTTCTTCAGGAATCATAGGTTTAGGGTGAGAGGGGAAGGACATGAATGAACAAGATACTTTTTTTTATTTATTACCATAATCAATTACAGTTATCATGGTCATCACTGATGACTTTGATTAATCTCCATATTTTATTGATTGAATTTAACTTGTGCCAGCAGCTATGTTGGGATTTAAATCCATGTCCCTCAAACATTAGCCTGAGCCACTAACTGACTAGTCTCGTGATTTACCAGGGCACCACCATTTCTTCCAAGTGATTCACCATCCTTTGAAGTGGGCCAATGAATTCCAATGCTTATTTTTTACATTGTATTAAATAAAGTTAAATGCATTAAACAGGATTTTATCATGAAGTGTGTTGATTTTAATGGAAAAAAATTAGTCCACCATTTTACACTGAGGAATTTCGGTCCTGAGATATGGTCATGATAAGCTCTAGGCACATTGGTATGGTAAGAAAAATCTTAAGATGTTCCTGGGTCACTGGTCTGAATTCCAAACCAGCACATCCCACAAAGGACTGAAAATGAGAAGTGCAGATGGCTATTTTAAAGATTGGTTTTGTGGAACCAGGATTTTTTTCCACACTTACGCACCTGACCTGAGCAAAAATTGGGACCATTGATTTGACCTCATCTTATTGTTTCTGTTATCAGGTTAGTTTCACATTATGACTCAGCACTACTCTCTGGTGACATCCTGGAATCGGCCAGAGAGCGCAACATGCTATAATTTTGATAAACAGAAAATCACAAAGTATGAGCCAATGGAATCTGGTGATGGCTTCCCAAGAGTACGATCCTCTGATTAAGTCACAGAAATGTGAAGGTGCTGCCAAAGTATGATCAATAATAGATTCCCAAACAACGTAGGGTAAGTATATGCAAAAACCTAGGGGCGCAACACGCTAAGTATAGCTCTTTTCTGGTTTGGCTAAGATGGATGAATAACCTATTTCTCAAATAATCTTGTGAATTGCTTTTTCAAAAAGGTGTTTCTCTAACATTGTTCTCTAACATAGAAGTAAAATTGGCTGGTTTTAAGCTTTTACCTGTTACTAGGGCGATGATTTCTGACTCTGGTCCTGATTGAGACCAGCTCTAGAGTACAGTGTGCAGTATTAGTCTTCTTATTTAAGGAATGATGTAAATAAGTAGTAATCGGAAGTGATTGAGAACATTTACTAGACTGCAGTGTGTGATGTATGAGTTGTCATACATGAAGAGATTAGATAATCTATGTTTGTATCCATTGGATTCAGAAGAACAAGAGGCAGTTTGATTGAATATATGTAACTCTTCAGTCATGATGTCATTAAATAGAGGAGCAGATGCAAGGGGGCAAATGGCTTACTCTGGCACTGAAAGTGCATGCACATATGATCTTTTTGTGGAATTTACTTTAGTTCTAAATACTTGACAACAATCTAGGCTAAGAAATCAGACCTTGGTAATGTCTTATGTTCTTACCAATACAAAAAATGGGAACTCACATAATGGATCAGTGAAAGTTTCATAAACTTTACAGAGTGGAATCTTCCTGTTTCAAGTCTTGGTATACAGCTGTTAACTGATCACAGACCACTTTATAGGTTTCATCTGTCTAGAAGGAAGAAAATCATTCTGCATTTATACACATCATTTTTTAATAACTTTCACCAGGAATGAGCATTTGCAGCTGGCCAGTGAAAATACTTGAGGGCCACATTGTTCAGTAGCCTAGTAACCATCAAGATTGTGAAAAATTGCTACTGAGGTAAACATTGAGAGGTAGCTATTAGCTGTATATTATAGGTTAAAGCAATGACTTCAGGGAGAGAGAACAGAAAATTGTTGTAGAGACCACCCCTACCAGAAAAAAATATCATTCCAGACTCAACACTGTTTGATCATACTTATTTGTGATAATCCAAAACACTCATTAAGTCATCACTTGATGTCTAGTAGTAATCTATTTAAATTAATGCCTAGGCAATGAAATCACAGTTCTCCGAGCACATCAGTTGCAAATATTGATTTCCCTTTAAAACACTCACTGTATTCAACTGAGTTGGATTCAACTGAAATGTTCCTCACTCCCTTTCATTCCACTCTTCCCTCAGCCTACTCCACTCTATCCTGGAATCTTCAGTCCCCTATACACCCCCTCTATTCCCAGCATGCTCTGTTCCTCTCCTCCGCCATTGCTTCCACTCACCATGATTTAACTGAAATCATTGTAAATCAACTGAAAAGAAAGTAAGTTTAAATAAAAGCTTGATTGGCCTAGAAGGAAAGATCAGGAGGAAGGAAAAAGGAAGGAATAAGAATTTTTCAACAAACTGTGATTATTTAGGAAGAAAAGAAAGCACTCAGACAACTTTAAATATTTTTCAAGGTCCCCGGTTGCAACTATGATTGCTTAACATCAACAAATCACTGAAGTGATCATTATAGTGATATAAGTATTAGTTATAATGGTTGTTGTAATTACTACAATTTGTCAGTATAATGTAATATAATATTGTTATGTTATTATAGTCCTCACACCTTCACTCCCACTCACCTCTTTTCCTACCAGTTCCCTTTCCCCCAATCTCCTTTCTCTTCCATGTTATCCCTTCCCCATCAGAACCCATTCCACACTTCCCTCAACCCAATCCATTCCATACAAAGTCCTCCAGTCCCCACCTTCCCTCTATTCCCAGCATCACACACTCCTCTCTCCCCTCGCCATTGCTTCCCCTTCTGCTCCTCTTCTCTTTCTCACTCCAATTCCCTCTCCCTGTCTATCCCCATATCTCCAGACCCTTCCTTTCTCTTCCCCTTCTCCTGAACACATACACTCCCTTTCTTCACACCCTGGCAGAGGGAATGTTTGCATCCCTAAAACTGGGACAGAAAGTGTATCCCTTAGATGTGGGGGCTGTTGGGTGGGAGTTCAGGTACACAAGTGCAATCCAGTATGTTTCTGGCAAGCCTTAAGAGGTCTAGCATGGATTTTGCATTGTCTGATGGTCTAGAGTCCTGGCATTCCAGGAAGGAGGCTTGACAGAGAATTGGAAAGTTGGGGTGAGCTATAAGATTGTGGTTGTAAGACTTTCATTGGGTGGACTTCCATTTGGTTTGATTTTTTTAAACAATGTATTCCTACCATTTTATTGCCTTGCCCCTTTATGTGAAGCTTTGCTGGCAAGTTGGATTTTCTTGGACAGTAGCACAGCCTAGATCTTGGAAAAAGAGAAAAGAGCTGACCTTTTAGTTTTGACAAAAGGTCAGTTAGACTCGAAACATCAGCTCTTTTCTCTCCTTACAGATGCTGCCAGACCTGCTGAGATTTTCCAGCATTTTCTCTTTTGGTTTCAGATTTGAGCATCCGCAGTAATTTGCTTTTAGCCTAGATATTGAATTGGACCATACCCTGGGTTATGATGCCTCCTGGCAGCAGCATGTTGAGCTCCTTGTCTTTGCGGTTGGCAAGCTGTATGGCAAGAGTTAAGTTGCCCTCCTTCCTAATCTTGGGTCATGTTGGTCCTTGAGCTCCAGGACCTTAGTGTTCAGGTACTTGGGAACAGATGACAAGTAGATGGGGGCTGTTAGGAATGGAGCTCCAGTTTATTGTCCCAGTGACAGCGAACAAATGTTGATGTGAACGGATGTTGAGTGGCTGGTGTTGGGATTCCCATGGATCGGCGGTCCTTGTCCTAATCGATGGTTGGGGTCAAGGATTTGGATGATACTGTTGAAGGAGCGTTGGTGAGTTGATAGTTTTAATTTTTCACCATATACTTTTAAATTTAATTCCTCCGCTCTCTTATCTCTCCAATGATGCCTCATTTATACTTGTTGACTATTTACTTATCACCTATTGCTCTGGCACAGCATCCCTTCGTTTTGGTTCAGAGTTGGTCACCTTGATAGAGTGGTAATATGGAGGCCATTCTGGTGGTACAGGCACAGTGGTAAACCTACTCAAATGGGCATGTGACACTGGAGACTGATCATGAAGAAGGATAAGTTTTTCAACTGAAACGGAAGGATTGAAGGAACCTACTGCCAAAGAACATTAAAAATGCTTTATATCATAAGCTGTAGGAAGCTGTGTTTGACGGCTGTATGCCTGATACACAAGTATGTCAAGCTGTGATCATTTTTGATCACTCATGATCATTTAACATGTGATCACTTTCGATTATGTTACTGCTCAACATAATCTTTTTCAATCAGGATTCATTCCAGGTTATATTATTTGATGCCCATTGATGCCTGCTGGAGTTTTGAGATTTTCAGAGCATGACTGAATGCTCGGGGTTTTTTTTGGTAGGGACACAAGAACAGGAATAGTGCATTTAGCCTCTCAAATCTGTTCTGCCATTCAGTGAGACCATAGATTTTTATCAACCCATCTCCATATACATCCAAATGCTTTATATCCTTTAATATTTTGGGAAAATAGCAAGAATTTATCACTATCTCTTTCATAACTCACTATTAATTTAGTAAAATTTACCATGTACGGAACAGAGTTTCAAGTTTTTACCACCCTTTGCATGAAGGAGTGTTTTCTAATTTTATTCCTGACATGTATGAGTTTAAAGTTTTCATTGGGGCGCCCCATTCTTGACTTGCTAACTAATGGAAATTGTTTCTCTGGGCCCAGCCTATTTGTTCTCCTTGCTATCTTGAAAACTTTGACCAAATCACCAGTCACCTTCTTAATTATAGGGAATTTATCTGAATTCGTTGAATCACCCCTCTAGCCTGGTCTTTGGATTTGAGCTACCATTCTAGTAGATCAATGCTGTACTCCATCCAAGGTCAAAATATCCTTTCTAAATTATGAGACCCAGAGCTGGTACTAGTTCCCCAGGGACTGAACCTTGTACCAGCCCCCTGGTGTGCTTGTAAGGCAAAACAGGTAACTTGCCTCTCCCTTCATACCCAGCCCTGGACTGATTCCCAGGTTATGTTGGACAGGCAAAGCAACAGGCAGCCCACCAGCCAGCCTAAACTGTTTGGCCAGCAGCACTCGAGTGCAGATCAGCATCCCAGGTGGGAGTCGAAATCCCGCACTGAATCCATTAATGTTGCCCTAAGCATAATATCTTATGTTTATGGGCGGCACGGTGGCACAGTGGTTAGCACTGCTGCCTCACAGCGCCAGAGACCCGGTTCAATTCCTGCCTCAGGTAAATGACTATGTGGAGTTTGCACATTCTCCCCGTGTCTGTGTGGGTTTCCTCCGGGTGCTCCGGTTTCCTCCCACAGTCCAAAAATGTGCAGGTCAGGTGAATTGGCCATGCTAAATTGCCCGTCGTGTTAGGTGCAGAGGTAAATGTCGGGGAATGGGTCTGGGTGGGTTGCGCTTCGGCGGGTTGGTGTGGACTTGTTGGGCTGAAGGGCCTGTTTCCACACTGTAAGTAATCTAATCTAATCTAATCTCTGCGACGCAGCGGCTTTCTGCTGGATGAGAGATTGACAAAGAATTTAGGTCAGCTGGCTGGGTAATCTGGCATCCCGGGGAGAAAGTGAAGATTGCAGATGCTGAAGATCAGAGTCAAGAGTGTGGTGCTAGAAAAGCACAGCAGGTCAGGCAGCATCTGAAGAGCAGGAGAATCGACCTGGCATCCCATCAAGGATTACGTTTTTCAAAAAAATAGCTGAAATGTAATTCCTGTCACATGTACTCTCATCATTTCACAATAAAGGCCAGCATTCCATTCATCTTCTCAATTATTTTCAGTACCTCCTCATGACATTTTAATGATCAAAGTACCTCGATTTGAATCTCCATTGTTTCTAACTTTTTGCCATTTACAAAGTGCACTGGTAAAATGGATGACTTCAAATTGACCTATGTCGAAAACCAACAGTTCCCAACAGTTTTTCTATTAACTTAATTTATCAGTACATCTCTAAATTAAAGTATTTTTTAATCAACCTGTTTTGATATGCTATGACAAACCTCTGGAGTAGGTGCTATATGAACTTTGACCTTCTGACCCAAAGGGAGGGACACAACCCCACACCAGAAAGCTCATACTGCTTATAATCATTTTTTGCTTTTTTTTCTTGTCCAGAAATGCTCTTACACACAACTGAACACTTTTCTTCCTCCTCGCCAAATCACCTGTGATTATTTTCATCTATTAACCACTACCAATCATAACTCACTGTGTTCTTCAAATGATTAATTTAACCTTTTTAAGTACATTGCAAACCACAAACAGTGAGGTAGAAGAAGGCTAAATCAAATGGAAGGGGAACACACTGCTTATAGCACCAAATATCTTTTAATGAGCAGAATTTACTTCCTATTATGAACTAATTGAGGATATCCTAGTCAATGCATTTTGTTCCCACTTTTCAGCCATTTCAAACCAACTCTCCTCAAAACACCTGGATCTGCACCTTGAGTCCAACCTACAAAGGAGTAAAAAGGCCGGAAAATGTGCTTGTAAATTTAGTAATAGTATTCATAAGTAGTGTTCACTGTTGTTTTCTTTTAACATTTAGCTATAAAGGTTTAGAACATGCAATTATTGTAAATAAGAAAGAAGAAACTGCCTAAATGTTCCATTGGTTTAAGGTCAGAACTTATGACTAATTATTATTCATCATGAGAGCATGGTGTATTTATATCATCATGGATTCAAGAACTCATTCATAATGACTACATTTAATGCATGTTTACTGCATTCACTACATATTGTACTTGTCAACAACAAAAATGATGACACTCAAAGAACTTTTCACCCAATATCTATTCCGAGCTGATACAAAAACAATATTCTGCGGAGGCTGAATTTTTATAATTAAACAGATAATGCTGGAAATATTCAGCATTTCAGACATTATCTCGGACTGTGAACAATAAACCTTGCTGTGAAACCTTGGCTCATGTTTTCTGGTCATCAGCAATTGCTCACAGTTAAAACTGTGGCTTTGCTTTTCCGGTTGGAGGTTTGGCGTCTTGCTATCTTGGCCACAGAAAATCAGCTCCTAATAAAGGCAGTACTGGTCTTTGAGGGGGTCTTAACTGGTGAGCTGTAGAAACACTGAGGGCACACCCCATTGGATGTCATCAGAAAGGACCACCCCTTTGAGGCTGAATAGTATTTTCTATTTAAGTTGAACAGTGAACATTTGGAATCTGCATTTGCAGGTACTAATGTATCAACTGCTTATCGTTGAGCATCCTTTGCAGAATGCTAGAGAGTTACAGGCGACCTTATTTTAAAGCCTCCAGAAAGAGAAAATTAAACTATTTATAACTTTTGGTGCAAAAGTGACAGGTGGATTAGGAACAGTATGAGATGAATTTTAATCTTATTAATCTTAATTCTTGCTCTTAATTCTTAATTGCAACATTTTCTTTCTGTTACACAGAGGGAAGCTCATTTTCAAAATGAGAATTACAGAAACTCAAAGATGAGTTGCAAAACCTCCAAAAAATGATTTGCCAAAATTAACAATGGGAATAAGATACAGGGCAACAATGGGGCGGCACAGTGGCTAGCACTGCTGCCTCACAGCACTGTGGTGCCATGTTCAATTCCAGCATCGGGCGACTGTCGGTGTGGAGTTTGTACATTCTTCCTCTGTCTGCGTGGGTTTCCTCCCAAAACTAAAGATATGCAGGCCAGGTGAATTGGCCATGCTAAGTTGCCCATAGTTTTTGGTGCATTAGTCAGAGGGAAATGGGTCTGGGTGGGTTACTTTTCAGAGGGTCAGTGTGGCACTGGTTGAGCTGGAAGGCCTGTTTTCACACTGTAGAGAATCTAATCTAATCATACAGTCTCTCTGCTACAGCGAGTGTTTCTTCAACACAAATTGACTTTAACGTGATTGCAGAATTTAGACCATTATTTGTAGACATGAACTTTCCTTATCTACATTGGCTATAACACAACTCCAACCCCATTAGTTTAAATTGTGCAGCTATTGAGTGATTTTCTTATGACGTGAGATCTCACAGGAATAGAACTATTTATTGCCTTATATCAGAACCAACTACGAAAAGAAAAACTGAAGTGAGAAATTCATAAATACACATATACCAATCTGTCAAAGATTTCTCCATTTCAAGATTGTGCTCTCATGTTATCCTGATGCTTTTTGAAAAATCATTGTGCCTTAATTCTGTGCCAAAAGCTCACAAATATATAAATCTAAATCTTTACTCCTATGTGATTTTACATGCCCAGCGGGGGTAAGCAAATTGTGATGTTTGTGGCTGGACAATACTTTTAATAACATTCATCTCAGTGAAGCCGATACCCTTGCTCAAGCTAATTCTAGTGCCATTCAATTTGTGCACCTGATGCTGACTGAGATGAGCCAGAGATTCCCTCTTTTGTTGAGACATTTGGAACCGTGATTAATGTTGCTGCATTTATTTCTACCCTGTGACCACTACCTAACTGTCTTAGATTCTGAAAGTAGCTCTGTAGGATCTAATGGCCTATGTGTCATAAAGGTTATGATTTGGGATTCCTTCCAAGACACTTGAGCGTGTAATATGGTTTGAGCACAGACAGTACAGCTGAACTCAAAAATGAGGTGCAAGTGATTACCTTTGGTATCAAGGCAGCATTGATGAGAATGGCATCAATGAACTTGAGAAGAACAGGAGTCAATGGAAATCAAAGCTTATGCTCTTCATTTGTTAGCATAATACCAGGCACAAAGGAAGGCATTTGTGATTCGCGGAGGCCAATTATCTCATCTCCAAGACTATAAAACATAGGAAGCGAAGGACGCCATTCAGCACATTCAGTCTGCTGTGTCATTCAATCAGATCATGGCTAATTTGATAATCCTTAACTCCACTTTACAATCTTTTCCCGACAACCCTAGATTTCTTTACTGATTAAACATCTCTCTATCTTAGCCTTGAATGAACTTAATGTTCCAGCCTCGATAATCTTCCATGGTAAAGAACTCCACAGATTAACAGATTTCATAGAAGATATTCCTCTTCTTCTCTGTCTTAACTACATGAACCCTTATCCTAAGATAATGCTTCTGGTCTAGATTCTCTGACTAGGGGAAACAACATGTTAGCTGCCCCCCTATCACATCCTCAAAGAATGTTGCATGTTTCAATAAGGTTGCCTCTGAATCTTGTATATTTCAGTGAGTACAGGCGTAATCTCCTCAATGTCTCCTCACAAGACAGTCTCTCCATATCATCAAACATAAAACAATAAACTGTTACAACACAGTGGTGAACCCCTCTGTAAATTAAACTAACCCACCCAGAAAAGTCACCTCGCCTCAATCTGTTAAAATATGAGTGACAGAGAACTCCCAAATTCCACTATTTAAAGAAAATAATATCAATTTATTCCTTAAAAGTAATGATTTGGAGATGCCGGTGTTAGACTGGGGTGTACAAAGTTAAAAATCACACAACACCAGGTTATAATCCAACAGATTTAATTGGAAGCACTAGCTTCCCTTTAGGGCCTTGGATGGAGGTGAGGGAGGAGGTGTGGGCGCAGGTTTTGCAGTTCCTGCGGTGGCAGGGGAAGGTGCCAGGATGGGAGGGTGGGTTGTAGGGGGGGCGTGGACCTGACCAGGTAGTCCAGGTCCTGACCAGGAACGGTCTTTGCGGAAGGCGGAAAGGGGTGGGGAGGGAAATATATCCCTGGTGGTGGGGTCTTTTTGGAGGTGGCGGAAATGTCGGCGGATGATTTGGTTTATGCGAAGGTTGGTAGTGGAGGGCTCAATCCTAACACACAGAATTTATAACAAAAATTTACAGTGTGATATAACGGAAATTATACATTGAAAAATTGATTGTCTGTTAAGCCATACATCTGTTAGAATATCATGGTAGTTTCACTTCTTTCATGTGTAAATCACAAAACCTTTTTTTAAAAAGTTGCATTCTCAGGTTAGCTGTTAACAATGGTGATAGCTAGACAATATGTTGAAGGTAAAAACAATGACTGCAGATGCTGGAAACCAGATTCTAGATTAGTGGTGCTGGAAGAGCACAGCAATTCTAGCAGCATCCGAGGAGCAGTAAAATCGACGTTTCGGGCAAAAGTCCTTCATCAGGAATAAAGGCAGTGAGCCTGAAGGGTGGAGAGATAAACTAGAGGAAGGTGGGGGTGGGGAGAAAGTAGCATAGTTGCAGTGGGAGAGAGACTCCTTGAGATTCTTGTAGAGAGAGGAGGAAAACTTCTTCAAGGCAGGCATCTCTTGTCATCATGGAACTTTAGGGAAGAGTGACCACAATATGATAGAATGATACATCCTGTTTGAAAATGTGACCTTAGTCAATCTGAAACTTGTGTGTTAAACTTAAAGAGGAGAAGTGACTGAGCTAGATCAGGAAAACACATTAAGAGGCAGGACGTATACAGGCAATGGACGATGAGATGATTTATAGCAACTCACCAATTCTTCAAGGTGCAAAAAAAAAGGATTAGTGAATGATGACTGCCAAAGGAAGCTAAGGTTCTCAAAAGATGAAAAGAAATGCTGATAAAGTGGCCAGAATAGTAATAAATCTGAGGGCTAGGAACTTTTCAAATCACAGAGAACCAAGAAACTAACAAGGAAAGGAAGAATGCAAATTAGTAAGAAACAAAAAAA
>NC_057714.1:34415163-34473482 GCF_004010195.1 Chiloscyllium plagiosum
ACTTGTCCTACCTGCCTATCTTCCTTCTCACCTATCCACTCCACCCTCCTCCCTGACCTATCACCTTTGTCCCCTCCCCCACTCACCTATTGTACTCTATGCTACTTTCTCCCCACCCCCACCTTCCTCTAGTTTATCTCTCCACGCTTCAGGCTCTCTGCCTTTATTCCTGATGAAGGGCTGTTGCCCGAAACGTCGATTTTACTGCTCCTCGGATGCTGCCTGAACTGCTGTGCTCTTCCAGCACCACTAATCCAGAATATGTTGAAGGTGTTAGCCCCCTGTGTTCTCTGTCTATGCCATAATGTTTAGATTGATTATAGTCTAAAAAGTGAGATAACGGAGTTTTATATGAATTCATGCAGTTTTTGAGCTCATGCACTTTTTGAATAAAGTACAATGTAACCCTGCAAGTACAAATTCACCCCACAAAATATATGTGTGCATGTGGGTCTTTGTCTGTCTGTGTGAGTCTGGGTTGGGGGTTGGGAGTGTGAGAAACTATGTGCGTGTGTAGTGAGTGCAGAGTGTCTAAAGTCTGTGAGGGGGTGCATGTGTGAGTGTGGGAGTGTGTGTGTCTGTAAGGGTGTGTGTGGATGTCTGTGTGCGTGTCTGTGTGTATGTGTGTATAGGAGTGCCTGTGTGTGTCCGTGTGTGTGTGTGTGTGTGTATAGTGCAATGGTGGTCACCTGTAATGTGACATGAACCCAAGGTCCCAGTTGCGGCTCTCCCTATGGGTACTGAACTTAGCTATCAGCCTCTGCTCGGCCCCTTTTCGTTGTTGCCTGTCCCGAAGTCCGTCTTGGAGGATGGTCAACCGAGGTCGAATGTCCTGGACCACTGGGAGGGAACCCTCCTGTCTGTTGATTGTTGCGATGCCCATACATCCGTTGTCGTAGCCTTTGCTCGGTTTCCCCAATGTACCATGCCACAGGGCATCCTTGGCTACAACATATAAGATAGACAATATTGGCTGAGTCACATGAGTACCTGCCATGTACAAGGTGGGAGGTGTCCCCACGCGTAATGGTGGGATCTATGTCCACACTCTGACATGTCTTGCAGCGCCTATGGAGACAGGGTTGTATGGAGTTGTCCTGAGAGCCTGGCAGCTTGCTACGAACAACGATCTGTTTGAGGTTTGGCGGTTGTTTAAAGGCAAGTAATGGAGGTGTGGGGAAGGTCTTTGTGAGGTGTTCATCCTCATTGATAATGTGTTGCAGGTCACGAAGAACATGGTGTAGTTTTTCAGCTCCTGGGAAATACTTAACAACGAAGGGGACCCTGTCAGTTGCAGCACATGTCTGTCTCCTGAGGAGGTCATTATGGTTCCTTCCTGTGGCACATCGGAACTGGTGGTCGATGGGTTGGGCATCACACCTCGTTCTTGTGAGGGCATCCCTGAGTACTTCACGTTCCTCCTTATCTGAGCAGATCCGGTGTACGCGTAAGGCTTGTCCATAGGGGATGGCTGTTTTAATATGTTTTGGGTGGAAGCTGGAGAGTGTAGCATTGTGAAGTTGTCTGTGCGTTTGCGGTAGAGTGTGGTACTGAGGTGTCCATCCTTGATGGAGATGCATGTGACCAAGAATGAGACAGATAGTCGAGAGTAGTCCATGGTGAGTTTGATGGTGGGATGAAACTTGTTGATATCACTGTGTAGTTTTATCAGTGACTCCTCGCCATGGGTCCAGAGGAAGAAAATATCGTCAATGTACCTGGTGTATAATGTTGGTTGGAGATCCTGCATAGAGAAGAAGTCTTGTTCGAACCTGTGCATAACAATGTTGGCATATTGGGTTGCAAATTTGGTCCCCATGGGTGTCCCATGTGTCTGGATGAAGAACTGGTTGTTAAAGGTGAAGACGTTGTGATCAAGGATAAAGCGGATGAGATGTAGGATGGTGTTTGGAGACTGGCAGTTGTTGGTGTTGAGTACTGAGGCCGTTGCCGCGATGCCATCATTGTGGGGGATGCTGCTGTAGAGTGCAGAAATGTCCATCGTGACGAGGAATGTTCCCGGTTCGACTGGTCCGTGGGTGCTGAGTTTCTGTAAGAAATTCGTAGTGTCGCGACAGAAGCTGGAGATCCCCTGTACAATAGGTTTCAAGATGCCTTCCACATAGCCTGAGAGATTCTCACACAGGGTCCCATTGCTCGACACGATGGGACGTCCTGGTGTGTTGGCTTTGTGTACCTTGAGAAGGCAGTAGAAGTCATCTACATGAGAAGTACACCCTCATCCCACGTACTTCTCGTGTAGGTGACTTCTACTGCCTTCTCAAGGTACACAAAGCCAACACACAAGGATGTCCCATCGTGTCGAGCAATGGGACCCTGTGTGAGAATCTCTCAGGCTATGTGGAAGGCATCTTGAAACCTATTGTACAGGGGATCTCCAGCTTCTGTCGGGACACTACGAATTTCTTACAGAAACTCAGCACCCACGGACCAGTCGAACCGGGAACATTCCTCGTCATAATGAACGTTTCCGCACTCTACACCAGCATCCCCCACAATGATGGCATCGCGGCAACGGCCTCAGTACTCAACACCAACAACTGCCAGTCTCCAAACACCATCCTACATCTCATCCACTTTATCCTCGATCACAACCAGTTTTTCATCCAGACACATGGAACTCCCATGGGGACCAAATTTGCACCCCAATATGCCAACATTTTTATGCACAGGTTCGAACAAGACTTCTTCTCTATGCAAGATCTCCAACCAACATTATACACCAAGTACATTGACGACATTTTCTTCCTCTGGACCCATGGCGAGGAGTCACTGATAAAACGACCCCGTGACATCAACAAGTTTCATCCCACCATCAAACTCACCATGGACTACTCTCAACTATCTGTCTCATTCTTGGACATATGCATCTCCATCAAGGATGGACACCTCAGCAACACACTCTACCGCAAACCCACAGACAACCTCACAATGCTACACTTCTCCAGCTTCCACCCAAAACATATTAAAACAGCCATCCCCTATGGACAAGCCCTATACGTACACTGGATCTGCTCAGATGAGGAGGAACGTGACGGACACCTGGAAGTACTCAGGGATGCCCTCACAAGAACGGGGTACAATGCCCAACCCATCGATCGCCAGTTCCGATGTGCCACAGGAAGGAACCGTAATGACCTCCTCAGGAGACAGACATGTGCTGCAACCGACAGGGTACTCTTCGTTGTTCAGTATTTCCCAGGAGCTGAAAAACTACGCCATGTTCTTCGTGACCTGCAACACATTATCAATGAGGATGAGCACCTCACATAGACCTTCCCCACACCTCCACCACTTGCCCTTCAACAACCGCCAAACCTCAAACAGATCGTTGTTCGTAGCAAGCTGCCCAGCTCTCAGGACAATTCCAAACAACCCTGTCACGGTAGGCGCTGCAAGACATGTCAGAGTGTGGACATAGATACCACCATTACGCGTGGGGACACCTCCCACCTTGTACATGGCAGGTACTCATGTGACTCAGCCAACGTTTTCTATCTTATTTGTTGCAGGCAAGGATGCCCTGAGGCATGGTACATTGGGGAAACCGAGCAACGGATGTATGGGCACCGCACAACAATCAACAGACAGGAGGGTTCCCTCCCAGTTGGAACACTTCAGTGGTCCAGGACATTCGACCTCGGACCTTCAGGTGACCATCCTCCAAGGCAGACTTTGGGACATGCAGCAGCGAAATGTGGCCAAGCAGGGGCTGATAGCTAAGTTCGGTACCCATAGGGAGGGCTTCAACCGGGACCTTGGGTTCATGTCACATTACAGGTGACCACCATTGCACTATACACACACACAGATACTCCTACACACACACTCTCACACACACACAGACACTCCTATACGCACATGCACATGGACACACATACACACAGATGCGCACACAGACACACACACACACCATTACAGATACACATACTCCCACACTCACACATGCACCCCCTCACAGACTTAAGACACTGTGCACTCACTACACACACACTTTCTCACACTCACAACACCCAACCCAGACAGACAGACACACACAGACAGACAAAGACCCACAAACGCACATATATTTTGTGGGGTGAATTTGTACTTTCAGGGTTACATTGTACTTTACTCAAAAACTACATGCATTCGTGTAGAACTCTGAGCTCAAAAACTGCATGAATTCATGTAAAACTCCGTTATCTCACTTTTTAGATTAGAATCAATCTAAACATCATGGCATAGACAGAGAACACAGAGGGCTAACACCTTCAACGTATTGTCTAGCTATCACCATTGTTAACAGCTAACCTGAGAATGCAACTTTTTTTAAAAAGGCTTTGTGATTTACACAAGAAAGAAGTGAAACTATCATGATATTCTAACAGATGTATGGCTTAACAGACAATCAATTTTTCAATGTATAATTTCAGTAACATCACACTGTAAATTTTTGCTATAAATTCTGTGTGTTAGGATTGAGCCCTCCACTACCACCTGATGAGGGAGAGATGCTCCGAAAGCTAGTGCTTCTAACAAAACCTGTTGGACTATAACCTGGTGTTGTGTGATTTTTAACTTCCTTAAAAGTGAACATTGAACAACAACTTTTCACAAATCTAAGCCCCTCTTTCTCTTAACTGCTTATTATCTGCCTCCATCTCTATAACAATAGCTGGGGAAGAAATACAGGTCTTACTGGCAGTGTTCAGACCCCACGAAATTAAAAGAAATTCATATCAAAATGCATAAAGAGTGGAACACGGGGAGATAAAAGCAACAATTGTTGTTTGAATTTTCAGATTGCATGCCTCCAGCAGGTAAAACTCTGGATCTGGATAGCTCTCTGCCATCTATCCTCCTTTCTCCTATCTGAGATCTAGAGCCTGTCT
Source organism: Chiloscyllium plagiosum (assembly GCF_004010195.1). Taxonomy (NCBI): domain Eukaryota; kingdom Metazoa; phylum Chordata; class Chondrichthyes; order Orectolobiformes; family Hemiscylliidae; genus Chiloscyllium; species Chiloscyllium plagiosum. The sequence continues at coordinate 34,420,059 of NC_057714.1, forward strand.
AGTGATACAGGATGGAACACAAGTTAGCCTAAACAGAAGAGCTACTTGTCTCCTATAACAAGGTAGTTTGTTGCATATTATGAGTCTGCAGTTTATATTACCATGCTCAGGATAATTACTGAGGACTCTCAGAAGCTGCACAGAACACATCTGTTTTAGATTTGATTACCTGCATTGTGGAACAGGCCCTTCAGCCCAACCCGACCCTCCAAAGAGTAACCCACCCAGACCCATTTCCCTCTGACTAATGCACCTAACCCTATGAGCAATTTAGCATGGCCTCATCTTTGGACTGTGGAAGGAAACCAGAGCAACCCCACACAGACACATGCAAACTCCACACAGACAGTTGCCCGAGGCTGGAATTGAACCTGGGACTCTGGTACTGTGAGGCAGCAGTGCTAACCACTGAGCCACCGTGCCGCCATCTTCAAAGTTTATGCAAAACTTCATTGTTTCCACCCAAGGATTATGTAACATCATCAGATTGGGTGAAGCTTATTGTAACATGAACACTAACTTCTTCAGAATTCTTGTACAATGGCCTCCTCGAGTACAATTCAGGAGGTGCAACAAATGCTGGCCTTGACAACATCCACAGCTCACAAAAGAATGATACAAAATTTGACGGTATTAGGAAAGAACTTTCAAAAGCTGATTGGGCGCAGATGTTTGCAGGTAAAGGGACGTCTGGAAAATGGGAAACCTTCAAAAATGAGATAATGAGAGTCCAGAGAGCGTATATTCCTGTCAGGGTGAAAGAAAAGGCTGGTAGGTATAGGGAATGCTGGATGACTAAAGAAATTGAGGGTTTGGTTAAGAAAAAGAAGGAAGCATATGCCAGGTATAGACAGAATAGATCGAGTGAATCCTTAGAAGAGTATAAAGGCAGTAGGGGTATACTTAAAAGGGAAATCAGGAGGGCAAAAAGGGGACATGAGATAGCTTTGGCAAATAGAGTTAAGAAGAATCCAAAGGGTTTTTAACAAATACATTTAAGGACAAAAGGGTAAGTGGGAGAGAATAGGGCCCCTCAAAGGTCAGCAAAGGGGCCTTTGTGTGGAGCCGCAGGAAATGGGGGAGATACTAAACGACTATTTTGCATCAGTATTTACTGTGAAAAAGGACACGGAAGATATAGACTGTAAGGAAATAAATGGTGACATCTTGAAAAATGTCCATATTACAGAGGAGGAAGTGCTGGATGTCTTGAAACGCATAAAAGTGGATAAATCCCCAGGATCTGATCAGGTGTACCCTAAAACCCTGTGGGAAGCTAGAGAAGTGATTGCTGAGCCTCTTGTTGAGACATTTGTATCATCGATAGTCACAGATGAGGTGCCAGGAGCCAGTGGATGTGATCTATTTAGATTTTCTTTGACAAGGTGCCACACAGGAGGCTGCTAAATAAGATGAGTCCATAGTGCTAGAAGCAAGGTAGTGCCATGGATAGAGGAATAGCTGACTGGTAGAAGGCAGAGAGTAAGGAAGATGTGGTCTTTTCTTGGATGGCATCTGTTGACTAGTGGAGGTCCGCAGGGGTCCTTGTTGGGGCCGCACTTATTCATGTTACACATTAACAATCTGGACAAAGGAAGAGAGGATATTGTTGCTATGTTTGCGGATTAGGAAAAGAAGGGTGGAGGGACAGGTAGTGTTGAGGAAGTGGGAATGCTGCAGAAAGACCTTGGACAGACTAGGATGGGGGAAAAGAAGTGGCTGATGGAATAGAAATGTGGGAAGATGTGAGGTTATGCTCTTTGCTCGAAGAAGAGAGGTATTGACTATTTTCTAAAATGGGAAAGGTTTTGGAAATCTGAAGCACAAAGGGATGTGGGAGTCCTAGTTCAAGATTTCCATTAAGGTTAATATGCAGGTTCAGTTGGCAGTTAGGAAGGAAAATGTAATGGTAACGTTAATTTCAAATGGGCTAGAATAGAAGAGAATACAATGTAGATTTACTGTTGAGGCTGTGTAAGGCGATAGTCAGACCATATTTGGTACATTGAGAGCAGTTTTGGGCTGCATATATAAGGAAAGATATTCTGGCTTTTGAGGGGGTCCAGAGAAAGTTTACAAGAATGATTCTGGGAATGAAGGGCTTGTCATATGAGGAGCAGTCATGGACTCTGGGTCTCTACTTGATGGAATTTAGAAGGGTGAGGGGCTATTTGATTGAAACTTACAGAATACTGAGAGGCCTGGATAGAATGGATGGAGATGATGTTTCCATCCACAGGAGAGACTAGGACCCGAGGCACAGCCTCAAGATGACAGAACAAATTTTTAGAACTGTGATGAGGAGGAATTTCTTCAGCTAGGCAGTGGTGAATCTGGGGAACTCATTGCTGCAGAGGGCAGTGGAGGCCAAATCATTGTAGGTATTTAAGACAGAGATAGATTGATTCTTGACTGGTAAGGGGATCAAGGGGTACAGGGAGAAGACAGGAGAATAGAGTTGAGAGATCAGCCATGAATGCATGGTGGAGCAGACTGGATGGGCCAAAAGGCCGATTTCTGCTTCTGAATGTTGTGATCTTATGCAAAATTTTTAATGAATGTGTCCTGTGACTTTTAGTTACAATAGCACTTTAAATGGTGCCACGAAACCGGAATTGTCTTCCTCTGCAGTGGCATGGGGTCACTAACTCATTCAATATACAAAACCAATCATTTCATACCCCAAACCCTCCTCCCTGTGATGCCCCTTCCCAGGAAAGGGTGTTCAATGTAGGTGAGATTACATGGGGAGGCAGAAGTCTAAATCCACAATTTTTCTGAAGGGCCTGGGTAAATTTAGGGTTTTGTATCCAAAATACTGATCTAAGATATTATTTAAGATGGCCACGGTGCTCTTATTATTCCTATTAAATTGTGAGCAGTATTATTTCAACCTAGTTTAATAATAGCACAGTTGATGCTAAGAAAAATAATCAGAGCATTTCATGTAGCTTGGGTTATATTAAATTTCACACATTTTATCAGTAGCTTCAAAAGCTTCCAAGTGGGTCTATGAGAAACAAATTAGGTGTTTCACTTTTGTCTGGTGATGAAACATTCACAAATCACAGATGCTCTTGACATGAAAAGGCAAAGTTAACAGCAATGAATTTTAAGGTTTAACACCTGTTAATCACAAAGATTGTTTTCAAAAGAAGGCAACAAATGCAGTGTGAGCATTTTCAGCACTTAATCATTCACCTTTCTCATGATTATAGTTGTTAGATGATTAGAAGTAACCTTATTAGAGAGAAGATGCACATTCAGAATCATAGAACATATCATTATGAGTACTCCTTTGATCCCATTGCTCAATTATAGAGTGTCTAAAGGAAGCTACAAATGCAACCACCCAAGTGCTCTGAAAGCCTAAGATGGTATTAACATTATTACAAAGGGAACCACTGTAATGGGTAGCTGTACTTTTTCACACAGCTTTGCAATAACTTTTTATTAAAGCAGGGAATTTATTTTGGTTGTAAATTTCTTAATGGTTTCTCTCCTGAGGATATCAGCCCTAGTATTCCTCCCACTCACTTTATTTAGGCATGGCAGAGTACTAAGTGCACTCTAGCTATCCAAACCTCGTTATACTCAAACTTGGTCTGCTGAGAAATGCGAATAACTTAGTCACACCCTGCAAATCAAGGCACAGTGGGGAAAGATCATTGTGTAAGGACCTTCTGCTGAAGAATAACGGTGAGGTGGGGCGAGGGTGGGGGACAGGGATAGGAACTTGTTCTCAGCTTACAGATCTGACAAGAGGCTATTGGCAGTATGGCCTTCTGGCCAGAGGATTGAATTTAAATGGGAAGGTTAACATTGTCTTTCCAGCCTCCTAGCCTCAGGACATGCTCCTTACAGAGCACCCATTCAATGAACAAGGAATTAAATTGTAAATTGTACAGTTGTGAAGAGAGATTAAAAATCACACAACACCAGGTTATAGTCCAACAGGTTTAATTGGAAGCACACTAGCTTTCGGAGCGACGCTCCTTCATCACTATCACCTGATGAAGGAGCATCGCTCCAAAAGCTAGTGCTTCCAATTAAACCTGTTGGACTATAACCTGGTGTTGTGTGATTTTTAACTTTGTCCACCCCAGTCCAACACCGGCATCTCCAAATTGTGAAGAGAGGTGCATGACATTGGATGATGGGATTGCTCCAGGTTTTATCAATGTGGTAACAAGTTTTTTTAATTTCAAAAATATACTTTTATTGATAGAAATAATCTTTCGTACATGTACAGGTAATGAAGCTAGTCAGATGTGTCCTGTCTTTACTTACCGAGAAGAAACTAAGTTAAAAATCACACAACACCGGGTTATAGTCCAACAGGTTTAATTGGAAGCACACTAGCTTTCGGAGCGACGCTCCTTCATCAGAAGGTTGTGGAGGACACAATTGTAAGGCACAGAAGTTATAGCAAAAGTTGACAGTGTGATGTAACTGAAATTATACATTGAAAAATACCCTGATTGTCTGTTGAGTCTTTCATCTGTTTGAATACCATGATCGTTTCACTTCTTTCATGTGTAAATCACAAAACTTTTTTGTAAAACTTGCATTCTCAGGTTAAAAAAGTTTTGTGATTTACACATGAAAGAAGTGAAACGATCATGGTATTCAAACAGATGAAAGACTCAACAGACAATCAGGGTTTTTTCCAAGTATAATTTCAGTTACATCACACTGTCATTTTTGCTATAACTTCTGTGCCTTACAATTGTGTTCTCCACAACCACCTGATGAAGGAGCGTCGCTCCGAAAGCTAGGTTGGACTATAACCTGGTGTTGTGTGATTTTTAACTTTGTACACCCCAGTCCAACACCATCATCTTCAAATCAGAAGAAACTAAGTCATTGATATTCACTATTCTCTATGTTTAGTCAGCCTCTTGGCATTTAGCTGAGGCGTCAGCAGGGCCCAGTTACTGAATGGGCCCGTCCCCCCCACCCCCCCACCACCTCACCGTTATTCTTCGGCAGAAGGTCCTTACACAATGATCTTTCCCCACTGTGCCTTGATGGCAGCTGCCTCAAGCTTCAGCGCCTCCCTCAGCACGTAGTCCTGGAACTTGGAATGTGCCAGTCTGCACCACTCAGTCGGGGTTAACTCCTTCAACTGGAAGACCAGCAAGTTTCAGGTAGACCAAAGACCACCTTTCACTGAGTTGAAGGTCCTCCATGCACTGTTGATGTTTGTCTCTGTGCGTGTCCCGGGGAAGAGACTGTATATAATGGCGTCCCATGTCACGGAGCTGCTCGGGACGAACCTTGAGAAACACCATTGCATTCTTCTCCAGGCTGCCTTTGCATTGGCGCATCCAGCAGGAGATGTGAAACAGTCTCATCCCCTCCACAGCTGCATCGTGGACAGTGTGTGGTGGTGCAGAATGTTTGGGCATGCATAAAGGATCATCTCTCAGGCAGAGTCCTTCTCACCACCAGCCAAGCCATGTCCTGGTGTTTGTTTGAAAGTTCTGGCAATGAGGCATTCTGTCAAATGACTTTGACAGTCTGCCCAGAGGTTTGCCCTCTCCTTTTCCCAAAGGGTCTCAAGGACAATACATGCTGGCCACTTCCTGATGGACTTGTCGTCAAAGGTATTTATCTTCACAAATTTCTCCATGAAGGCCAGATAAGATGGAACAGTCCATCTACTTGGACCGTTCTGCGGCAGCAAGGCCAGGCCCATCCTTTGCAACATCAGGAACAGGTAGAACCTCAGTACATAGTGATACTTGGAGTTGTGTACCAGGGATCTACATTCTGCTTGATGCAGCCACACCCAAAGGTAGCCATCAGGGTGAGGGCAGTGTTGGGTATGTTTCTTTCTCCCTTTATCCAGATCTTTATACATGGTGTCCCTTCGGATACGGTCCATCTTCGATCTCCACAAGAAGTGGAAGATCTCCCAGGTGAGTAAAGCAGCGCAGGATCGGGGAATTGGCCAGACCTGCGCCATGTATAACACCACTGAGAGTACATCACACCTGATGACCAGGTTTTTTCCTGTCTTGGAGAGTGACCGGTGCTCCCATTTGCCCAATTTCTGCTTCACTTTAGTGATACTCTCCTCCCAAGTCTTGGCACACGCCCCAGCTCGTCTGAACCAAACACCCATCACCTTCAAGTGGTCTGTCCTGATGGTGCAGGGGATACAGGACTGATTTGCCCACTCTCTGAAAAGATGGCCTCACTCTTGCTTTGATTTACCTTGGCCCCCGAGGTCCGTTCAAACTGGTCGCAGATGCACATGAGTTTGTGCACTGACAGCAGATCCGAGCAGAAAGCAGTGAAGTCATCCATGTACATGGAGGCCTTTATCTGTAGACACCCAGTGCCAGGAATAGTCACCCCTTTCAGGCTTACATCCTTCCTGATGGACTCAGCAAATGGCTCTATACAGCATACAACAGAGCAGAAGAGAGTGGGCATCCCTGCCTGACTTCAGATCTGATTGGAAAGCTTTTTGATTCCCACCTTTTGATTAAAACTCCACTAACAATGTTGATGCAGAGCAGTCAGATCCAATTGCAGATTCCCTTCCAAAGCCCATTTTGAAGAGAACCTCTCTCGTGTACGTGTGCAATATCGTGTGAAAGGCTTTCTCCTGGTCCAGGCTGATGAGGCAGGTGTCCACCCCTCTTTCCTGTGCGTAGATGATTTTATCCCTGAGGAGCATGAGATTCTCAGCGATCTTCCTGCCAGGTTCTGCACATATTTGGTCAGAGTGAATCACCAATCCCAGAGCAGACCCGACCCAGTTGGCAATGACCTTTGACAAGATTTTGTAATCCACATTTAACAGTGAGATTGGTCGCCAATTTCTAATTTCCACCTTCTCCCCCTTCCCTTTGTAGCTGAGGGTGATAATACCTTTCCTCATGGATTCACTCATGGTACCCGCCAGAAGCATACTGACATACACCTCCAGCAGGTGCTGGGCAATCAGGTCCCAAAGAGCTGAATACAACTCAATTGGTAAGCCATCACTTTGGAGTTTAATTCTTCTTAAAGGACTCGATGGCCTTGGTTAGCTCATCCAGAGATAACGGCTGGTCCAGTCTCTCCTTCATGCTGCTGTCTAAGACCTCTGTGATAGAGGACAGGAACAACTGGGAGGCCAGATTGTCAGTAGGCTTCATGTCATACCGTCTGCTGGAAAAGGATTTGCTGATCCTCATGATGTCAGCCTGAGATGGCGTTGCCAAGCAATCGTCTTCCTTCAGGCTGCTGAGCACGGAGCTCTCCTTGTGCACCTTCTGGAAAAGGAAACATGAGCAGGTCTTGTCCTGCTCCACGGAGTGGACCCTGGACCAGAAGATTATCTTGGAGGATTCTGAAGCAAACAGTGAGGTTTGCTGGCCCTTCACCTCCTGGAGATCTTCCATGACATCGACCTCCATCGCCTGCAGCAGGAGCAAGTTCTGTACACTTTCCTGGAATTGGGAGCTGCAGATGCTGGAATCTGGACTGAAAACAACAAATGCTGGAGATCACAGCGTGTCAGGCAACATCCATGGAGAGAGAGCAAGCTAACGTTTTGAGTCTCCATGAACCTTCATCACAGCTCTGATGATCTTCATGGTTTTATCAATGTCATGTATAAGTGAAGCATAACCTCCCTACTTGTGCATTCAAATCCGCTTACAATAGGCAATAATATTCTGTTACATTTTCTAATTATGTACTGTACCCGCAAACTTACCAGTTGCAGTTGATCCACTAAGACATCCCTTTGCATTTTTGCATTAAGATAACCCTTTGCATTTCAGAACTCTGATACTTTCCATCTCTTCCTGCCTACATGGATTGTTTCATAATTTCTAACCACTTGACTTAACTAAACTCTTTGTAGCCTCCATCGCACTTTTCACAACTCACTTTTCATTGTGTCATCAGCAAATTTAACAATTATACCATTCTGACAGAGAGTCACTGGAGTTGAAACTTTAACTCTGTTTTCTCTTCATTGATGCTGCCAGGACTGCTGATTTTCTCCAGCAATTTCTATTTTGTTTGCTAGCAATTGTACTGTTTGTCCCTTCATCCAAGTCATTTATGTAAATTACTAAATGTGGAGGCCCAAATGCTGATGACTATGGTACACCAATCTGGCATCTTGCCAACCAGAAAATGTTGCATTTATGTCTATTTTTGTTTCCTGTTTGTCAGGCAGCCTTCAATCCATGCCATTAGGTTATCTCCTACACCATGACATTTTATTTTCTGTAATAACCATTAATGTGCCATTTTCAAATGCCTTCTGAAATTCTAAATTTCCCTTCCAATTCCCTCTCCCGCATGTCCACCTCGAGCACCTCCAATGCCACAGTGAATCAGACAGCACATTGGGGGAGAAACATTTCCGCATGGGCAGACAACAGCCCGGAGGACTCAACATTGGGTTCTCCAATTTCAAATAACCTTTCCACTTTCCAGGCCTGCCTCCTCCATTCCATCCCTTCAACTGGCTACTCCTTTCAGCTACCAACCGGATTTGTTCCTCCTATTGACCAACCAGGTCGTATCCACCACCTCTGTTCATCTATCAGCACTCACCACTCCACCCCTCTCCCCACCCATAACCCTTTGCTCCCTCTCTCTATCTACAGCTCCCCCGAGCCCCACCCCAATTCCTAAAGAAGGGTTATACCCGAAATGTCGACTTCTCCATCTTCTGATGCTGCATGGCTGGCTGTGTTCTTCCAGCTTCCTGCTTGTCTACTTAGAGTCATAGAGATGAACAGCACGAAAACAGACCCTTCGGTCCAACCCGTCCATGCCAACCAGATATTCCAATCCAATCTAATCCCACCTGCCAGCACCTGGCACATATCCCTCCAAACCCTTCCTATGTATCCAGATGCCTTTTAAATGTTGCAATTGTACCAGCCTCCACCACTTGATCTGGCAGCTCATTCCATACACATACTGCCCTCTGCATGAAAAAGTTGCCCCTTAGGTCAACTTTTCCCTCTCACCCTAAACCTATGCCCTCTAGTTCTGGACTCCCCCATCCAATGGAAAAGACTTTGTCTATTTATCATATCCATGCCCCTCATGATTTCATAAATCTATATAAGATCACCCCTCAGCCTCCGACGCTCCAGGGAAAACAGCCCCAGCTTGTTCAGCCTCTCCCGATAGCTCAATCCTCCAACCCTGGCAACATCCTTGTAAATCTTTTCTGAACCCTTTCAAGTTTCACGACATCTTTCCGATAGGAAGGAGACCAGAATTGAACGCAATATTCCAACAGTGTCCTGTACAGCCACAACATGACCTCCCAACTCCTGTACTCAATACTCTGACCAATAAAGGAAAGCATATTAAAAACCTTCTTCACTAACTTACCTACATGTGACTCCACTTTCAAGGAGCTATGAACCTGCACTCTAAAGTCTCTTTGTTCAGCAACATTCCCAAGGACCTTACCATTAAGTGTATAAGTCCTGCTAAGATTTGCTTTCCCAAAATGCAGCACCTCGCATTTATCTGAATTAAACTCCATCTGCCACTTCTCAGCCCATTGACCCATCTGGTCCAGATCCTGTTGTAATCTGAGGTAACCCTCTTCACTGTCCACTACACCTCTAATTTTGGTGTCATCTGCAAACTTAGTAACTCTACCTCTTATGCTCGCATCCAAATCATTTATGTAAATGACAAAAAGTAGAGGACCCAGCACCAATCCTTGTGGCACTCCACTGGTCACAGGCCTCCAGTCTGAAAAACAACCCTCCACCACCACCCTCTGTCTTCTACCTTTGAGCCAGTTCTGTATCCAAAAGGCTAGTTCTCCCTGTATTCCATGAGATCTAACCTTGCTCACCAGTCTCTCACGGAAGACGCTCACCTTGTCAAATGTCTTACTGAAGTCCATATAGATCACGTCCACAATTCTGCCCTCATCAATTCTCTTGGTTATTTCTTCAAAAATCTCAATCAAGTTTGTGAGACATGATTTCCCACACATAAAGCCATGTTTACATCCCTAATCAGTCCTTGCCTTTCCAAATACATGTACATCATGTCCCTCAGAATTCCCTCCAACAACTTGCCTACCACCAACGTCAGGCTCACTGGTCTATGGTTCCCTGGCTTGTCCTTACCACCTTCTTAAACAGTTGCACCACATTAGCCAATCTTCCGTCTCCTGGCACCTCACCTGTGACTATCAATGATACAAATATCTCAGTAAGGTGCCCAGCAATCACTGCTCTAGCTTCCCACAGAGTTCTAGGATACACCTGTTAAGTTCCTGGAGATTTATCCACTTTTATGCGTTCCTCCTCTGTAATATGGACAGTTTGCAAGATGTCACCATCTATCTCCCTACGTTCTATATCTTCCATGTCCATTTCCACAGTAAATACTGTTGCAAAATACTCGTTTAGTATCTCCCCCATCTCCTGCGGTTCCATACAAAGGCCGCCTTTGATCTTTGAGGGGTCCTATTCTCTCCCTAGTTACCCTTTTGTCCTTAATATATTTGTAAAAACCCTTTGGATTCTCCTTAACTCTATTTGCCAAAGCTATCTCATGTCCCCGTTTTGCCCTCCTGATTTCCCTCTTAAATATACTCCTACTGCCTTTATACTCTTCTAAGGATTCACTCGATCTATCCTGTCTTTACCTTTCTTATGCTTCCTTCTTTTTCTTAACCAAATCCTCGATCTCTTTAGTCATCCAGAATTCCCTATAACTACCAGCCTCTCCTTTCACCCTAACATGAATATACTTTCTCTGGACTCTCATTATCTCATTTCTGAAGGCTTCCCATTTTCCAGCTGTCCCTTTACCTGCAAACATCTGCGCCCAATCTTGCCTAATACCGTCAAAATCGACCTTCCTCCAATTTAGAACTTCAACTTTTAGATCTGGTCTATCCTTTTCCATCACTATTTTAAAACTAATAGATTATGGTCTCTGGCCCCAAAGTGCTCACCCACTGACACCTCAGTTACCTCTCCTGCCTTATTTCCCAAGAGTAGGTCATATTTTGCACTTTCTCTACTTTGAATTCCAAAGTTTGGCTTCCCCATCACTGCATAAACTTCAAAAACTTCAATAAATTGATCACACATGATCCTTTTCAGAAGACCATGTTAGATCTACTTGAGTATGCTAATTGTTTTCTTAGTTCCTTGCTATAACATCTTTAATAATTGCTTGTCTCGTTTCTCCCCATGACAGATGTTAAAGCTAACTGGCCTATAATTTCCTACTTTCAATCACCCTCCATTTTTCAATCAATGAGGTATCATCACTATTTTCCAATCTAACGGAACGTGCCCTATATCTAGGAGATTTTGAGAAGTGACAACGAATGCATCAACTGTCTCACTAGCCACTTTGTTTGTGACCCCAGAATGAGGTACATCACAACCCAAGCACCTGTCAGCATGCACCTCCAACAATTCGCTCTGTCTCACAATACTTCCGGTTCCAATTTTGAATTCCTTGCTCTTTTCAAATTTCTGATATCTTATTGTATCTTGGAGTTAGACTCTCTATTCCTTTCTGTTATTACCTGTTTATCATTTCAAATATTGCTGCTCTCACATGCCTTATTTTCATTTTTTGATTTATTCCTCATTCCCAAATTTGATATCTTGCTCCCACCATTTAGTTTATAAGCCAAGATATACAGCTTGTTAGAAAGTTGGTCTTAGTGCAGTTTATGTATGTCCCAACAATTTAGCCCCCAGTGATATTCTTGTCAGTGGTGCTCCTTGAACCAGAATCTACTCCTACTGCACCAGACTTTGAGCGATACATTTATTTCTCTAATCTTAGTTACCCAATGCCCATTTGCACATGACTGAGGAAATAGGCTTAATCAATGCTTCAGTCATTGATACCTCAATTGATGACAACAACAGTTTTTATTTCACCCTGTAACCTATTTGGTGGTGTCCAAACAATAAGGTTGAATCCAATCAAATGTAATAAGACATAGCAAAATGATAGCTGGAATTCTATGATTTGCAGATGTTTAAAATGTTAAATAGGGGCTATTTAAGACGCCTGGAAGATTTTGATCTATTTGGATATTTTCTGCATGGAAAGGGTTGTTCACAAGTAATTTCATGGAACTGAAGCCAATATATTAATGAGTGCTGCAGTTTTACCTGCAAATTATTGGAAATCAAATGCCGTTGTGGGAAAAAAGCCAGACAAAGCTACCAAGGAGATAACAAAGATGTTTACGGAGGTTCATTGTCTTGCTAACGAGAAAACCTCTTGTTAAGGGGCTTATCGTGACCAGGCAGCGCTTTCTCGACTTGAACTCGGATTTAACAATAGCAGGGCCCTGCAAAGGACAAACAACAGTCACTGCAAATCTCTTCTCTAAAATCCTATTGTCAGTGGAGACTCCTGGGAATCTGTCAGAGTTTCCAAGTGCCAGTGTTTCTGACTACTTGGCGAAACTAGATGAGTTGAAGACTCGATTCCAAATTGATTGGGATCAGAACTAGCAATAAAGTTCTTGGCCATGAGAAGCCATTATTTTCAATCCTTTATGTCCAGATTCTTGACTGACATCTTTTCTCTTTCTTGCTTTAAAAACAATTTTACAGAGACTTGTCTTTTATTGTCTTTTTTACAATTTATTCCAGGGATATAGATATCTTTTCTAAGATGCATCCATGAGAGCCATCTGTTTGCAAACCCTACTACCTGCATCAGTATAGAGCACTCAATCTGGTCTGGTTTTCCATTTTCCTTGTTGATTGCAGGAATACTATTAAACAGCAGCACCTTTAATTCAGTACAGCATCCCTTTAAGAGAGACTGCTTTTCTATAAAAAAGAGAAGGCTGCCTGCATATGCTACTTGGCTTGTTGCGAAGCACTCAGGCAGCTAACACTAAGGAACCTGTATGATCCAGCACTGCAATAAGGTGAATGAGGTGATGCTGCTATGTTTGAAAAGCGCCTACCTCTGCCGCAGCAGATCTTGAATTAAGATTTCTATGCTCAAAAATGGTGCAGAATGATTGTTAGCTCATCTATAAAATTGACGAGTTTCAAAGCATTCTTTCTTCATTACATAGTTGTAGACAATAGACAATAGGTGCAGGAGTAGGCCATTCAGCCCTTCGAGCCTGCACCGCCATTCAATATGATCATGGCTGATCATTCCTAATCAGTATCCTCTTCCTGCCTTATCTCCATAACCCTTGATTCCACTATCTTTGAGAGCTCTATCTAACTCTTTCTTAAATGAATCCAGAGACTGGGCCTCCACTGCCCTCTGGAGCAGAACATTCCACACAGCCACCACTCTCTGGGTGAAGAAGTTTCTCCTCATCTCTGTCCTAAATGGTCTACCCCGTATTTTTAAGCTGTGTCCTCTGGTTCGGCACTCACCCATCAGCGGAAACATGTTTCCTGCTGCCTGAGTGTCCAATCCTTTCATAATTTTATATGTTTCAATCTGATCCCCTCTCAGTCTTCTAAACTCAAGGGTATATAAGCCCAGTCGCTTCAGTCTTTCAGTGTAGTCTTGTAGTCTTGTAGGTTCAGTCTTGTAGGTTCAGGTGAAGAGTTCAGCATGTGTTATGAAATGATAGACTGAATGAATGCTTCATTTTTGGATTAGTCATGGTTCAAAAGAGATGTTAGACTCAAGACCTGAACATGAAGCAGAATTCACCAAGCATTGGTTTAGTCCAACATGAGAAAGATCAGTTTAACCCACTAATGATTATATTGTTATAATAGTAATCTTGCCCTGAGAGGGGAAAAACACAAATTGCTGTAGAAACTCAGCAGGTATGGCAGCACCCGTGGAGAGAAAGCAGAGATAACCTTTAGATTCCAGTGATATTTCTTCAGTTAGTAGCTTGGAATAGGTGGTATTAATGCTGATGATAGGGTTGTTGATGGTGGAGGGGCAGAATGAGTAGGGATGGATAAGGAGTGAATGGATAGGTAGAGATGGAGCCCAGAGAGAGGAGAGTTAGATAAACAAAAGGATGGGTGGTAATGAACTAGGGAAGTTAAAAAGCTGATACAGAGACAATGAATGGGTGAAAATGGATTGGTTAAGCTGAAAGCAGTCCATTTTGTGACAGCACCTGGGGTGTGGGGGTGGGTAAAGAACATAGGTAGTGGTGTTCAGGTTCCAGAATTATTGAACTCAATTTGAATCCTGAAGTAAAAAATGAGCTGTTGATTTTTTCCGGCTTGCACTGATCCTCACTGGAGAAGTGCAGGATGCCCAAGGCAGAAATGTTGGCCAGTGAACAGGATGGTATGTTGAAGTGACAATGAGAGTGGCAGAATGGTATGAGAGTGACATAAGTTTAGATGTTTGATGTATGTGTCTGACTGAGAGGCCAATGGTGCAGAACCACCATTTGCAGAATTATGATTGAATGCCACAACCAAAGTGTCCCCAAAACCCTGTTCTGAATATAAGGTTTTTGAACACTAAGTAAAAAATAGCAGAGACATTTCCTTGTCATCCTTTTGTCAATCAGAAATGGTCATTAATTCCATTGCTAGTTCTGGGATCTTGCTATGTACAAAACAATTCCAGTGTTTGACTATAGTATAACAGCATGCATACTTCAAAGTAATTCGCTATCATGTGAAAAGGACATTGGGATGTCTCTGGGGATTAATACTAAGTTTTTGTGAATTCAAATCTTTCTGCAGGAATTTGATCCCATTTTGAGCTAAACTTGACCTACTTCATTGTTTCTGCATTTATTACATTAAACAGTGAACTTGGTTTGAAATACATTCAATTTTTAAATCTGTAGATACTTTATTAATTGATTTGAATATGGGTCCCACAGCTTTGCATCCAGTGTTTATTTGTTTGTCTGGAGAGAGGGGATATCAATCTTTCTGTGGCCTTGCCTCTTTAAATGTCTGTGACATCTGTTTCTAGGGTGGTCTTGTGTGAGAGTGTGTCTGTGGCATCTGTTTCCATTGCTGTGTCTGTCTGTGACATCTGTTTCCTTAGTTACGTGAGCAGGTAATAGTCTGGTGCAAAAGCACAGCTAGTTTGCAGTAAATGTCTTTTTCCAGTGTTGTCGTCTAGAAAATGTATTCTCCTTTCACGCACCAATACCATCATTTTGTAACAAATTGTTACAACTTATATTTCTCATAGCCTTATAATTAACTATATAGCTGCATCTATAATCAGATTATCAATTAACTAAACATATTTGATTCCAAATAGCTTAATAATCAGTTATTTGCAAAATAAAGAACATGATTATTGCAAATCCAGAAGAACAAAAGGTGAACAAGATTGAAAAAGAACTTTAGAATGACCCAGAGTATACAGGAAAATACAATAACAAAAGCAAACACACTGGTGATCATTTATTTCCAGTCTTGTGACATATAAAGTCTAATCAGAGAAGAAGCAACAATCATAAAAAATGTAAAATAAAAAATGGTTCAAAATGCGAGGATTAGTATAATCTGATTCCTGACAAAGGGCTTTTGCCCAAAATATTGATTTCCTGCTCCTCGGATGCTGCCTGACCTGCTGTGCTTTTCCAGCACCATTCTAATCTTGACTCTAATCTGTCTGAATGATTACTCCTACCAAAGTATTTGGTAGGAAAAAGGGGAGCAATGTTCCTTTCCCAATAAAATAATCCAAATAATTCACAATGAAATAGAATTAATTAACTCGCAAAAAAAATGTTGAAACAGATTGCTAGTATTGGTCAGCATTTATCACCAAAACTAAGGGAGACGAAAGATAAGATTTTACAGGATACTGCTGTTGGAACTCCTTCATACATAGCATTGTGGGTGGACCTATATCTCAAAGACTGCAGCAGTTCTAGCAAGTCATTGAAAACTACTTTCTCAAAGGCACTTAGGAACGTGTGTTAAATGTAGCACAAATGATTCGTTCCTGGAACTTCTCTCATTAAAATGTGATACCCAGAACTGATCTCAGTGGCCTGAATTATAATTGTCAAGGGCCGCAAGTATTTTTGATGAATAGAGGAGGCCGCAGGCTCAAATAGAAGCCTCTGTGGTCTTTGCCATGCCCTTAAGAGACTTTATCCTCTATCACTTCATAGTTTTTTTAAGTACACGTTTGAACCATCCTCTGAAAGCTGCAAGTCCTCTGCCTACAGTAGCCGTGCTCCAGGTGGTGCTTCTGAAGTTGCTGAGCTGCAGAACCTCTGAATGGTAGCTGAGTGTTGGGTGAGGATGGGACAGGATGAGCTGTTGCCTGTAAAATTGATCACCATGTCCTGCCGGTTGACTGTGCTTGTTACCTGAAATGAAGAGTCATTGCCAAGACCCCGCCAGATTAGTAACATCCCTTTCAATACTCCAGTTGAGGCCGAACCATTGCTTTCGACTGATGTCCTTCCTTTTTTACTCTTTGTCCACTTCCACTAATTTAAGCAGTCCAGATCCGTATGTTTTTGAACAGCTCTTTCAAGGTGCCCTGCCATCCTTTCTGATTTGTGTACATGAAACCCCAGGTTCCTCCTGCACCTCTATTAGCATTGTATCCTTTACTTACAGCATCGCTCCCTATTCTTTCTATGAAAGTGAATCACTTCACACATCTCAATATTAAATCTCATTTCCATTAGTCTGCCCATTCCATGGACCACCTGTCCTTTGGAAGCAGATTATTCTGACATTTTGCATCATTTACGTTTGTTGTGATTATTCGACTCCATTTTACTTATGGTTCATAATACTTCCAAATTTGGTGTCATCTCAATGGCAGTTATGGAAGGCCTTTGAACCACAATGCCCACATTGAATGAATAGAAAATTAGGATGGCTCACCACCAACTTCTCAAAAGCTTTTTGGATGGGCTTTGAATGTTGACCTTGTCAGCCATTCCTAGATCCTGGGAATGCACAGACAAAAGTAATGACAATTTAAGTGAAAAGATGGTATGATTAAAAAAAAATGAAGGATACATATTAGAACAAACCATGTTAGAGATGCCAAAGTGATTTTTGTTTATTTGCTCATCGATGAGAGCATTGTCGGCAGATGACCATTTATTGCCCATCCCTAATTGTTCAGAGAGCAGTTAAGATACAACCACACTGCTGTGAGTCTAGAAACACATGTAGTCCAGTTCAGGTAAGGACTGCAGATTTCTATCCTAAAGGATGCCAGTGAACCAAATGGATTTTTATAACAACCAACAATGATCAAACTTAGGCCAGCTTTTTATTAAGTTAAGATGTTACCATCTACCACAATGGAATTGAAAACCATATCCCCAGAACATGAGAACTATTTCACTGATGTACCACTATGCCACCATCTCCCTTCCTTCTGGGTGTCTTCAGGATTGTCATTTAGGCTTTTCAGTTTTAAAATTTACAATCATGTACGGGTGAGGAGGGTGCTGAGGAGACTGAAAATATTCAGGTAACACTTCTACCACATCACAAGCACTCAAACTTGACTACAAAACCAATGTCTAAATAGAAAACCCATCAATATCCTATTTAACACATCCTCCTTATCAATTTTGAACCTTTCTCGTAACAGAACATACTCTTCTGTCTCCATGGCCTGGGCATCATCTGCCACATTGGTAAAGCCAGATGCAAAGTATTCATTTACTAACTCAGCCAGGCCTCCTGCCTCCATGTGTAAATTCCCTTTTTAGATCATTTTAACTCTACTCCTCCTTTAACCACCCTATCTTTTTTCATAGAATTTGTAGAACAGGATTCCTTTACAAGCTACTGAGGTCAAGGATACTGTACAAACTGTCCATTCATCTATTAGTATCAGTGAACCACCCTCAACTGTCATAGATGATACGCCTCTTCTGTCACCTTCACTACCGTTTCATATCTAAACTGCTGCTTAATAGATGTAACTTAACTATCTGAAAATTACAATTACTTCTGGGAATTAGTACACAGGAAGAAATAATTATCAGAATAAACACCTCATATATAGTACTGACAGAACAATGGACCGTAATCCCTGATCACTTCTGGACATTTGGAACTTTAATTCCTACCAATGTTGGAAGGACTCTGCTCTTTAATTCCTCGTTAGAGCCTCCAAGTCACAATCGACTTTTCCTGGTGTTCTTGTGACAATCTATATCATATGAATATGTCATATTTCAAGAAATGGCAGTGGACATCTCTCCCAGTGACTCTAATTGTAGGGCTTGTCCTCGGTCGCAGGACATCCACTCTGCAGTAGGCAATTCCCCTTGCAGTAACTCCACAATGATCAGATAGCTGACAGATTGGGATTAAATTCCATTGGGCCTCCCAGAAATGAACCTGGAGAGGTTGCCACCAGCGGCACCAGGATGGACCCCCTTCTCTGACCATTAAATTCCACTGAGTGATTCATATTAGTGAATGGCAAGTTTAGGACTAACATGATTTGATACAAAGATAGTTGACACTTGAAATTGACTTCCAACCAGTGAAAGTAAAATCCTTTTATCAGTTCAATGCTAGAATGAAACAACTGCTGGATTTTTTTTGCAAATGTTATTATGGTCCTCCTAAGTGCAGCACAGGCTTAAGGAACCCTTGTTTATCTGCAAGCCTTGGCCACAAAGACTGCAGGGCAAATCAATAGTGAGGGACCAACCAAGCTTTAGTCTGACTTTGCCTATTGTTTACACATGAGGGCTTCCAGTAGTGGTCAACAAGTAGTGACAGGTCAGAAACATTGCCTGCCTCTTTCCTATCCCTCCACCACACAACAAATGGCTGATTAGGTTACTCTTGCTTCCACTGAAATTAGTCAGCATATGGCAGACAAGAGATCCTACCTGCCTTCTTCCTAATCTGTATTATTCAATTATGCACCTTGCGCTGGGGATAATTGTATCTGTCTAATTTGGGTTATAACACAATGCTAATGAGGAATGTATTTTCATGAAATCTGATGAAGTTTCATGTTTATTAAAAAACTTATAACCAGCTAATTCTATTTCCCTAATGTCTTATACTGTGTTACTTTTCTAAATTATTATCTGGTCTTCAGCATCAGGTTGACTAATTAATTTCTCATTTCATTTCTTGTGGGATTATTCTGCATGGAATCTGATACAAATTGTGTACTGACAGTCAATTAGCTTGTAAATCTAAATCCAAGCCAGAATATTTGTTATACTGATTTCAGTAATAACAGCCTATTGAGAGTGTCAGTGGGTGGGTTTATGAAATTGAATGGAAGACCAAAGCACACTTCTGTGGCATTTTAATGCAACCATTTTACCACATCACATCTAGGACTGGAGTTAAATGGGCAGAAGTGGGTGTACTGCAGTCCTAGATGTAAGAGTTCAGCATTAGTACAGTATACTAAGGGATAATCCAAATCTTGAATTTGGGTCACCTTCAGATACATCCAGGCACCTGAAACATTTCTTGAACATAAGGTTCATTTCCTCAATAGCATGCCCGGCTTCATTAAAATAAAACAAAGAACTGCCCATGTTGGTGATTCGAAACACAAAATAAAACATAAATTACAGGAGAGACTCAGCAGATCCTGCAGCATCTTTAGAGAGAAAACTGGGTCAACATTTACAGTCCAGTGGTTCTTCTGCAGAACACCTCACTGGAATCAAAACACTAGCAGACACTTGCAGGCCTGTTGAGTTTTGTGAGCAAATTTCTGTTTTTGTGTACCTGGCTTCATTGGTTAGGTTCTCCTCAGGAGTTTATACTCACATTTGAGGTGGGTATCTTTTTTCTTCAAGCAGCCATCTCATAAATCCATTTGCAATGAAAGAGAGGTCAGGGACATTGAAATATTGCAGAATGAATGGATCATGGCAGCTCTACAGGAATCAGCAACATTGTTGCAAAAACATTGTCTTGTGGTGGTAGAATAGCTACACATTGCTGCAATGAAATTCTTTCCATTTTACAAATGCTCCTTGATGATTTGGAAACGGGAGGGTCATGTATATGCAGTTACTGATGAACTATATTGTGGTGCACTAGCCGTATGGAAAACCAACCACGGATGCAAAGATGCAAAGCTCAAAGCCCCATCATTTGACTGCTGTTGTCATGTAAGAAGTTTACGTAATTGCCAACTCTTGGTTGTGTCTCTGTCAGCTCCATTGAAGGATTTGGAGATGTAATCCAAGATGGAGTATGAGACCTTTATACCCTCAAGTCACACGGTGCAATGATTCATGTCTCTTAAAGGTAGAGTGACTTTTGAACTGTGAAACATAACACAACAATTAAAATACTAATTCGTCTCGGTGTTGAACAATTTATTTTTCACCTGTTCTAATTATTTGTGAAAATGCATTCCAAACATGCCTTTAAAAGAGTCATTTCTGCTACTTGTGTTCTTAGCATTAGATACTGATATGTATATTGATCATTTATGAAATAATGCTTCAGAAACAATTTTTAACTTCACACCAATTTTAAATTTGCAGTGTAAACCAAGAACCTGGTATAACTTGATTACAGACTGAAGCAGAATTAGATTTATTGAAGGCATTTCAAGCCCTGACTCTAGATTTACATTCTGGAAAAAAAATCAACAGCTTTGCATATGACTTCCAGGAAACCATTTTGCCATTCAAAGCAATGCTTTCATGAAAAAGACAGTGGTACAAGAAATTTCAAAGAACTCAGTTTTCACAAAGCCAAAACCAAAATACCGTTGATGTTGGAAATTCAAAGTAAACATAGAACGTGCTCCAAATATTTAGCTGGTCTGGTAGTGACTGTGGAGAGAGAAACAGATTTAATGTTCAAATTGTGACTCTTAATCCAAACTTCCACAGCATATAACAGTATGTGGAAGTTACAACTCAGAACTTGAGCATTCAGCTCAACCTGTTTGTGGCAGCTTTTGCTGACACATGAACAAATAGTTCTCACAACCTTTTCCCACCCAATCTGAACTGAGGAGGCTTGGCACCAACAATATCACTGAAATAATTTAATAATATTGACTTTCCCTTGCAAATACTCATGGAGCGTAGCAGATGCCTCATTTGATTAATCCAGGTATTTGCTGTCAGTAGTTTCTGCTGAATGCAATGGTAACAAGCTTCCCATATCTTAATGGATGATTCAGTAGTCTTGCTGCAGAAAGTGATTTTAACTACACTTGAATTTCTTCCCCCCAGCGTCAAGGTCCCAGAGGATGACAGTATGAGTAAAAATAGCTACTGTCATTCCTACCTTGATGCAGAAAAGAAATGCTTGTGTACTTAGCATTAGATACTGATATGTATATTGATCATTTATGAAATGCTGCTTCAGAAATTATTTCAGATTGTCAAACTCTCATTTGATAGAACATTTTTTTTAAAAAAAAGCTTTAACACTGGCCATTGAAAGTCTTTAAACATTTTCCTGACTGATACTGAAAAGCCAGAACATTTGCCCAGAAGGTCTTTATGTTATTCAAATAGACCATGAATTAGAGCACATTTGGCATTAGCTGCACCACAATGATTAATAATAGATGAGCCACTTTAGCAGTCATGTTGCTGTTCATAAGTCATTCCTAAATATAGAGAGAAAATAGATTATGAATAGCTGAAAGTTCTTGGCCATAATCTAGTAAAAAGTTAAAGCTTTCAGATAATGTTAGAAACTGCGAAGACAGCATACTTTATAATGACTCTTTGAGCTTTTATGTACTCCCAAACTTTTAATTTTAACCTATTGGTATAAACTGTGTGGAGGACCTGTCCTGGTTACAGAAGATAGGCCAATTTGGATGGAAATTAAAATAGACCATTTTTGTAATTGGTAACCAGCTTTATGACTAAATGGCAGTCTGTCCACATGGCTTTTAATATCTATTATGGTTCTATTGTCTATACTGCATCCTGAATAGAATATTTTTAGTCTGCTTATGAGATAACAGCTGTCATCAGTTGTAGCACTTCACAGGCAACATACTGCACATTAATGATCTAATGAAAAGTGGCAAGTTTTGTAATGATACATGGTAAATACATTCTTCTCTCCACTTCCTTCCTTCTCGTCCAAGTTGCTGATTCATTTTATTAGACCTAGAAGTTCATTCAATACCAGTAACTATTTTTTGCATGAGTTTAGAAAGTATCAATTTATTCAACTCTGGAATGGATCACTGCAGGTACCATCTTCTCCTAGAAGCCTAGACCGAGAGCTACAAGTATCTGTTGCATATGGTTCTAAAAGAGTTTGAAAGGGTTGATATTGAGGAGTGCCTGAAGCATCAACTATGTGAGGAAGTTGTATGGGCTGGGTAGGAGAACAGCTTGCATCTCATAGAAGGAAGACTTGCTGTCTGAGTCTTGCTTACAATTCCCTGTAACAATGTCTATCACATCACTGTGATTTGCACATAGTTTCTAGGATGTATTAAACTACATTCTGTTTAAAACAAGTCTCTTCTTCTTAGAGTGGTTTTCCTTTACCACATTAAACCAAGCATGCCCTGAGATCTGTACCCTGAGAGAGGGCAATGGTGCTGAAAGCTCAAACAACATGATGGACAGTGGTACAGATTGTTCATACAAGAACACTCTGAATGCATGTGCTTTCCTTCACCATCCCCTCCTCTAATTCTCTGATTCTAAACTTTCATCTACTTGCACCTTATCATTACCAGCATGCCTTGGCTTGACTAGGCCTCAGCCTCTCAAGTTTCCTCCCTGGATGGATTGTACCTCTCCACCTTACAATCCTTCAACAAGACGTCTCAAAATACTGATCAAGTTTCAACCTTGCTTCTGAATCAGAAGATTGTAGGGTTGAGACCTGCTTCAGATACATTTCATTCAGTAAGCACAGAGTGCTGTCTGTTCCTTAAAGCCATTAAGCGGAGGCACTGTCTGCCCTCTCATCTGAATATTAAACATCCCATGGTGCTATTTAAATCTGCTGCCCTGGTCGGTTCCCATCATTCAGCTCACTCAAATGCTTATATCCTATCATGTTCACTTATCACCTATGTTACGAGGACTTATATTAACTATTTGGCTTTCCTAAGCCTTTAATTTTAACTTTTCATCATCAGCACTCAAATTTCATAGTGGATCCATTAATCCTGTCTGCAATAGGCTCTTTCACTTGTACAATTCTTTGAAAATTTTGACATAACAAAATCTCTTTCCATCCTTAATTTCTTTCACCTCACTGTTGCTAATGCCTGCCTCAGACCTAAACTCCAGAATTTGGTTTGAATCATTTTTTTGTGAAGTGCTTTCATATCTTTATTTCCCAGATTAAAGGTGCTGTCTGAACACAAGCTGATGTTTGCTTTTTAGTCCAACCCAGTCAACAGGCTAGTTCACTGCAGGAAAGGTTCATAGTTGAGCCCAATTCCGTCCCTACTTAAGGGTAAAACTTTCTCTTCTCGTGTAATCAATATTCAAGAAACAAATTGCATTTGTTTTCCAAAGAAAAGACATGGTTCACTCCTTCCCACAAACTGATATGCATAATCAGAATATAATCCATGGAAATCATCCACAAATCACCCTTGGAGAACATAACTGAGTAATGACTTAGAACATAATTCTTTCTTGTACATTAAAAAGAACGTACTCTTATATTTAAAGTGGTAACCTGTTGCAGCTGCAGCTTTATTAAATATGTATTAAACTGTGGGACCAAGGGATACAGGTACATAATTCTTTGATGTTTGCATCACACATAGACAGGGTGGTTAAAATGGTGTTTAGCATGTTTGTCTTCATTGCTCAGTCCTTTGAGTTTGGGAGTTGGGACGTAATGTTGGGGTTGTACAGGACATTTGTGAGGCCTCTTTTAGAGTACTGTGTCCAGTTCTAGTCACCCTGTTATAGGAAGGATATTGTAAAGGTGGAGAGGGTTCAGAGGAGATTTGCCAGGATGTTGCCAGGTGTGGGAGGTTTGAATTGTAAAGAAAGGCTGGATTGGCTGAGACTCTTTTCACTGGAACATAAGAGTTTGAAAGGTGACTTTATAGTAGTTTATAAAATCACGAGAGATAGCTGGGGTTAATGGTAGGTGTCTATTCTTTAGGATGGGGAAGGCTATGAGGCATATTTTTAAGATGAGAGGAGTGAGATGTAAAAAAGACATGGGGGCTCCTGTAGAAGTGGTGGGCACAGTTATAACATTTAAAAGCCACTGAAATAGTAGATGAATAGGAATGCTTTAGAGAGATAAATGCCGGGAGCAGGAAGGTGGGACTAGTTTAGTTTGGGATTATGTGCAGCAAGATCCAATTGGATTGAAGAGTCTGTTTCCGTGCTGCATGATTCTATGATTTAATTTAAAACCCATCAAAAAAGTTTTCTTCTAAATATGAGAAATGTAAATTCAAGTAATTTAAAATGACCATTAAAAGTCTATTCAAAGCTATTTTAGTTCCAGTGGTTTGCACTCATCTGTTTCTTACTAAATGAAATATTTTTAATGTTTAAACAGTGCTTATTAGTGTTAAAAAAGCTTAATTTTAAGATGTTCCGTTTTTAAATCTGTAGACACAATTTGCCAGTGCTTGCCATGGTCATTAATTCAATCTGGGTTAATTCCATCGGTGAGGCTGACTTCCAATACTTTTTACTGATGTAAAATATTATTAAAACTTGATTTGTGATGGTTGTAACTTGCACTTGAGATGTCTTCACCTTTTGCACTGGTTCCTTCTATTTTGGGTAAATTGAGCTGGAAATAACAGCACAACCCAGCTGAAATTTTGAATTTGATGCCCACACATATAAATTCCAGCAGGGACCTTTGGAGAAGTAATCTTTTCTCTTTTCATTTATTCAGCTGAGAGACATTGAAGCAAATCACAGCACTCCTAATATTCCAGAATATAGTGAATTTTACAACCCAGAAGTTAGTCATTTAACTCAGTACACCGATTCTATGCACCACACCTCCTTTGCCTTAATTATCTCATTCTATCAATATATTAGATGAGTTTGGCTAAATCATCTTGGAGAATAATTACGTATCTAATATTAAATATTGTAAGTTCAAGAAAGAGTTGCAGCGCAGACCCCGAAGAGAGAATATAATCTAAATAATGAATTATTTAGCAGGGCTTGCATATGTCTGTGTTTTTCTAAATTTATTCACTTTATTCAATGATAACTCACAGACTAATTTAAATGGAACACTTATTTCCTTGGCATCTTTCGTTTAAAGTGCTGTCTTTAAATTGTGGCAAATGCAGAATCCATAAACATATTACAAACAGATTTTTGCTGAAGGAAACAAAAGCTAATTGATATTGTTGAATTCCATCATTTGGAGTGGCGGCTTATTCATAAGCTTCTGGTGCTGTCTGCTGGACTATTTACATGTCTAAATAGAGGAGCAACAGGTGATAGATATGAATAATGCTAGAGTCTATATTACTGTGTAATTCTTCCGTTTCTTCTAGCATGGATATGCAGACATGTGGGTCTGTCATGTCAACAGCCATTTTTTGCTCTATGGTTGTTTCAGGGCAACTATTTGCATGTGAAAACCTCCAGTCCTGATGAAGGCTGACCTGTTAAGAAAAGGTTTCCAAGCCTTTCAATCATTTTCGCTAGCAAAACCGTTAAATAATTCCTCCATGTCAGAATACAAATGATTTGCAATTTGAAAAAGGGGCACAGATGTGGGTCCTTTCCAATCCCACTGTTATTCACTGCACCAACAGCTGAATATAAAGGGGCATGGCATCTTGCATTGAGGTTCATACATTTATTCTGCATCAATCTGATACTTCCAACAGAATGGCCTATTCTAAGCAATTTTTAACATCCACCCATAGGCTAATGGCTGTGGTGAAACAAAAGACAGAGAGATATAACAGTTGGTTCCTGTTGACAGAAAGAGACAGGGTGGGCCACATCCGTTGAAATTGATTTCTTCAAAAGCATTAAGAGATGAATAGAGAAAGAAAGTTCTTTCAAAGTCATTTGAAAATCAGGCAAATAATTGACTCTCTCTGTTTTCTAATTATAAATACAGTCAGTACAGGATGTGAAGCTCTGAACCATCCTGGAAAAAATCATGTCCTCATGGAATAAGGAATGCTAATTTTATTTTGGCTTTTGACGAGTTCAGAATTTTAATAGCATGATTTAAATTGGAAGTTTTTGAATTGATTCAAGAATATGAGGGTATGAAGCTTCTGCTAATTGTTTGTCAAAGTATCTCAAAAATGAATTGGGGCAAATGTGCAATTGTATCTTTATATAATCTATGGGCTGTGCCAGATGGTGACTACAAGGGGACTTCCAAATTGTTCAGGGTGCAGGTTTTTTTTCTAAACAAATCAACTGAACAAATTTACAGTCTGTTAGTTGGTCCATTAATACTGATTGTCACTGGACAAATACATGTAAACAATGTTCTTAAAATGATGTTATCATATACAGCACTTATGAAAGAATTCTTTGGATCTAAAATTGAGAGGTTCTCGTTGATAATTTTTTCTCAATTTTAGATCCAAAGAATTCTTTCATAAATGCTGCATTTGATAACATCATTTTAAGAGCACTGTTTAAATGTCTTCTAATTGGTATTATTCCAGTTACCTTTTCTTAATGGAACATATGCATGACCACAGATCATAAACTTGGATCATTTCTGCTGTTTCAACTAAGTACAAGCAATGTCAATTTTTTTGGAGGGATATTCGAGGTGGAGCCAATTCTCTCGTCATATCTTACCAAACTTGTCTCATTACTGATTCTCCTACTCCTTTGACATCCTACACATTCAGTTTCACTCAGTGGATATGCACTGGAAAACTGCATCCCTTGAAGCCTTTTTATAACCATCTCTTTAATAGCCCATTTAGACCCCATGAGGACGAGCATTCTATAGGTGCCCTGCTCGTTGATGGACAGAGTCTAAAGATGTCAAAGAAGTGCAAGATGATACCATGATTCTCTGTCAGGGACCTGGAGCTTCTGGTCAAGCCATTGGTGCAAAGGAGAAGAGGCTTCTTCCTGGAGGACCAGCAGAGAAGGCCACACTACCAATCCCTGGCAGGCTGGTTTGTGTTTGGCATGGATCTGTGCCATACGCATGGTTCCGAGCAATGAGCTGCAGTGCCATCAGAGGTTCAATGGTCTTTGCTGCTATGCCGAGGGAGGTACCCCACACATCTCTGCTTCCTCACACTCACTCATTCTTTGCAACTGCATCCACTTCCTAGCAAGGCTCATGTTCAGTCACTCTCAATATTGCTTGCAATGTCTTCCCTCAATGTCTTCTATGCTGTACATCTCTATGACTCTATTCTTCCCATTGCAAACCACTAGTCACACCACCTTCTCTCTTGTACCATGCAGGTAGCACCAGCATGTCTATCAACTCTGCAATGAAAACACTGCTCTGCTAGAAGCCACCTTCTCAAAATCTAAGGATGAGAGTATGGAGATCTCAGAGGAAGCATCAGCATCTCTGCACCATCACCATCCTGGATACTGACTCTTTAGTGGGAATATTACACTTAAAAAGTGTGGGACCATCTGTTGGTGAGCACCTCACTGCAACAGCTCCACAGCTGGTGAAGGAAGAAATGCCTGAGTCCATTCGCATTTAGCCCTCTGCACAAATGGGGGACACTGCATTAGGATACCACCATAAGACATAGGAACAAAATTAGGCCATTTGGCCCATCAAATCTGCACCACTGTTCAATGAGATTGTGGCTGATCTGTTAGTGGTTAAGGGCCTTGCAGGTCAGTGGGTGCTGCAGCCCCTCCCTGCCAGGTGAGGTGACCATACGAAATGTGGTCATGCACTCCTTTTCTTTGAAGCTCTGGTGGTCCTGACTGTGGAGTAAATCCATTCCTTCATGGGCTGCTTCCCATTCACACCTCATCACATTTCTTCCTTGCAGATATTTCTCTTCCTTCACAATTGACATTCTCATTTCCACCCAGCCCGTTCCACCCAGTTCCAAGCCTCCTTTCTACGGCACCTACCCCACTTTGGCCCCCACATCCCCACCCATAAGCCTCTATTTCCTTCAATTATGTGGACAAAGCCATGAACTGACCACACCCCACTTGAGCGACTTAACTGGAGACAGCCTTGGATGAGTACTACCCAGATCCCTGGCTGATTGCTGTATGTCTCCCTAACTGCTTTAGCCCTTGGCCTGTTTCCTATGGAACCATTGGACTGACCATGACTCACTTTCTGGACTGCCCAGGCACAGACTCTTTGATTGAGATTACGCTGAGCAGATCACAGACCATGGTCAATCACCTGCTCAGGGCTAGAAGGTTGCTCTTGACATACTGTCCTGACTGATGGGTGCCCCCATAGACTTCAGTGACCATTACTCCCCAAAGACTTTAAGACATGTCTGCCTGATTGATGCCCATGCAGTGCGTTTGCTGTGTAAGCTGTTGGCAAATGGAGCAGATGTGTGATTAATGTAGCACTCTACCATACAGCGTTTAAATAATTGTCCTGCTCTCATAGATTGGATATTGATGACCTTTGCAATACAATAGTGTGCAGCTGGTTTTGACTTACCTCTGAGGTCCACTACTGATCTTCAGAAGGAGCCTGAGTGAAGATGGGAGATGCCACATTGACCAAGACACCTTCTGACATGCCATGGTGAGCAGTACTAAAAGGAGAAAGTCTTCAGTGACAAGTGATAGCTGTCTGAGCACTTACCTGGAGATAGAAAATTGAACAGTTCAGCAGAGGAATGGGATCTTTGGCCTACCAAACATGATGCCAAATTATAGAGTCATAGAGATGTACAGCATAGAACCAGAGACCAGAATTGCACACAATATTCCAACAGTGGCCTAACCAATGTCCTGTACAGTCGCAACATGACCTCCAACTCCTGTACTCAATGCTTTGACCAATAAAGGAAAGCATACCAAACGTTTTCTTCACTATCCTATCTGCCTGCGACTCCACTTTCAAGGAGCTATGAACCTGTACTCCAAGGTCTCTTTGTTCAGCAACACTCCTTAGGACCTTACCATTAAGTGTATAAGTCCTGCTAAGATTTGCTTTCCCAAAATGCAGCACCTTGCATTTATCTGAATTAAGCTCCATCTGGCACTTCACAGCCCATTGGCCCATCTGGTCCAGATCCTGTTGTGATCTGAGGTAACCTTCGCTGTCCATTATACCTCCAATTTTGGTGTCATCTGCAAACTTACTAACTGTACCTCTTATGCTCGCATCCAAATCATTTATGTAAATGACAAAAACTCAATCAAGTTTGTGAGACATGATTTCCTATGCACAAAGCCATGTTGACTATCCCTAATCAGGCCTTGCCTTTTCAAATACATGTACATCCTGTCCCTCAGGATTCCCTCCAACAACTTGCCCACCACCGAGGTCAGGCTCACTGGGCTGTAGTTCCTTGACTTGTCTTTACCACCCTTCTTAACTGTGGCACGATGTTAGCCAACCTCCAGTCTTCCGGCACCTCACCTGTGACTATCGATGATACAAATATCTCAGCAAGAGGCCCAGCAATCACTTCTCTAGCTTCTCACAGAATTCTAGAGTATACCTGATCACATCCTGGGGATTTATCCATATTTATGTGTTTCAAGACATCTAGCACTTCCTCCTCTGTAAAATGAACATTTTTCAAGGAGTCATCATCTATCTCCCTACATTCTATATCTTCCATACCCTTTTCCACCATAAATACTGATGCAAAATATTCATTTAGTATATCCCCCATTTTCTGTGGCTCCACACAAAGGCCGCCTTGCTGATCTTTGAGGGAGAAAGTGAGGTCTGCAGACGCTGGAGATCAAAGCTGAAACTTTATTGCTGGAACAGCACAGCAGGTCAGGCAGCATCTAGGGAACAGAAGATTCGACGTTTCGGGCACATCCTGAAGAAGGGCATGTGCCCGAAACGTCGAATCTTCTGTTCCCTAGATGCTGCCTGACCTGCTGTGCTGTTCCAGCAATAAAGTTTCAGCTTTGATCTTTGAGGGACCCTATTCTCTCCTTAGTTACCCCTTTGTTCTTAATATATTTGTAGCAATTACTGTTTTATATGCTTTGGTTTGGAACTTTGGGGGAAAAAAGTCAAAACAACTGCAGTTTTAAAAGGGAGAACGGCAAACAAAGGAAGCACATGGTGAGGTCAGTGCAGGAGAGAGAGAGAGAAAATTAAACTAATCCCTTCTGCCTGCTCTTTGTCCATTTCCCTCCATTTCTTGCATATTCATGTGCTTATCTAAAAGTCTCATAAATGTGCAGGTTAAGTGAATTGGTCATGCTAAATTTCCCATAGTGTGAGGTCCATTAGTCAGGGGTAAATATGGGGAATGGGTCTGGGTGGGTCGCTCTTCGGAGGGTCAGTATGGACTTGTTGGGCCGAAAAGCCTGTTTCCAGACTATAGGGAGTCTAATCTAAGCAGTCTTTTAAATGCCTCTGTCATATCTGCCTCCACCACCACCCCAGCAGTGCATTCTACATTCTTACCACTCTTTGTATAAAAACACTAACTCCTTTGAACTTTCCCCCTCACCTTAAGTGCATGCCCTCTACCATTAAACATTTCAACTCTGGTAAAAAGATTCCCTACGTATGCATCTTATAATTTTATCGACTTCTATCAAGTCTCCCCTCAGCCTCTGCTGCTCTAGAAAAAAAAATCCCAAGTTTTTTCTAGTCTCTCCTTGTCTAGCTCATACCCTCTAATCCAGGCAGCATCTTGATAACCCTCTTCTACACTCTCTCAAAAGCCCCTCACATCTTTCCTGTGATGTGGCAACCAGAATTGAACACAGTGCTCTAAGTGTGATTTAACCAAAATCTTCGAAAGCTGCAACATGACATTCTGGCTCTTGTACTCAGTTCCCTGATCAAGCATTCCTTATGCCTTCTTTAAGGCATTTGCTGTTTCTGGATCTCAGTCATCTCATGGTAGTTCTATCTTTTGCTATAGACCCTATGCTGTGGATATGTCACCTCTACTCTCATAACACCTGGGGTTCTGGTCTTCCTCTGGAAGATGTGATCACCGTTGCTCCAAAATCTGCAAATTGTGCCCGCATTGCCAGGTACTGCCTTCCTTGTGTTCAGGTGCTGTCCCAGCATCCCAATTTTGGTGGGAAGTCTTGCCACCAAATGGCCTGACAATGCCAGGATGGTGAAGAACCTCTGCAGTGACCAGGCTCTTGCTGACCTCCCTCCCTTACCTCTGCTGAGCTGATGGCACCTGTATGCTAATAGCCATGGCCATCCCTTACATTATTCACTCTTTCATGACCCCTCCTCCTGGTTTCCTGCCTGTACCCACCTCGAGCACCTCGTCTGTTGTAGAAAGAGCATGCACCCCTATCAAGATCAGAACATTTACTTAACAAATTAATTCCATTAAATTAAGTGCTAAATGAACTCTAATAACAATGTTAGTAGTCCTTGTTAATGTATTGGGCAAGATTACAAGACTGCTGTTCTCTACCCTGGTGGAAGCTGGCAACACAGGGACAGCATTGGGAAAGTTTTATTCCCCATATGTCTCCATTCCTGCTCCTACTGGGCCCTGAAAATTCAGCTCAATAAATCACAATGACGTGCTGTATAAAAATTTGTTAACATAACTTCATAACAGAATGCCTCATTTATAAAACTACTGTAATTTCCTGATGAGAATCTAAATGAAAAATATAATATAGAAAATGGAATAAAAGCCTGAACTTTGATTGATATATTGCTAAATGAAAAATGTTTTCAAACATTGGTACAGGTTCTGTGGTTAAAGGCTTTTACGCTATTTTCTGTGAATCTTAATATATCATAAGGTTCCATGGCTTAGAGAATGATTATTGGCATACATATTCATGTTATTTCACATGTAATTGTTTAAACTGAAGAGTAGGATTTGATGTTTCATGACATTGACGGTCGCTCCCCTGGATTAGTTTATGTACATGGGATTCAGTAACATTGGCATTGACCTTGAATTCAGAGATAGATGGTCAGTAAAGAGAGTTTCAAGATTCCACTAATGAATGCTCAAATACATTCGAGGTAACAATCACGAATACAGAATTCAACAAGACTCTTCTTAAAGGGAATAAACATATCTAGTTCTGTAGCACATACAGGACATTGGTTAGGCCACTTTTGGAATATTATATTCAGTTCTGGTCTCCCTGCTACAAGGAGGATATTGTTAAACTTGAAAGGCTTCAGAAAAGATTTACAAGGATGTTGCCAGGATTGAGCTATAGGGAGAGGCTGAATAGGTTGGGACTATTTTCCATGGAGCGTCGGAGGCTGAGGGGTGACCATATGGAGGTTTATAAAATCATGAGGGGCATTAATAGGGTGAATAGTCAAAGTCTTTACCCCAAGATAGGGGAGTCGATAAAGGGCATAGGTTTAAGGTGAGAGGGGAAAGGTTTAAAAGGAACCTAAAGAACAACTTTTTCACACAGAGAATGGTGTGTGTATGGAAAGAACTGCCAGAGGAAGTGGTGAAGGTTGGTACAATTATAACATTCAAAAGACATCTAGATAAGTAGATGAATAGAGGTTTAAAGGGATATGGGCCAAATGCTGGCAAGTGGGATTACATTAATTAGGATATCTGATCAGCATGGACAAGTTGGACTGAAAGGTCTATTTCCGTGCTGTACATCGCTATGACTCTGTGACACTAACTGTTTCTATTTTTTACCAGAATACTTTTCTCAATCTAGGACATTTTAAACTTTACGCAAAGAGTCTGTAAGAAAGGACTTGTAGGTTGCATCATGAATGCACCTTCCTTGGTCATCAAGTCCTAGATGTGAATGAAGGGCGCTCGGACCTCTTGACTAAGAATAAAAGGACAATATCCACTGTGCTACGTAAGTAACTTTAGCTTTCCTCAGTACTACTGGCCAAGGGAAGGGAAACTATCGAAGTTCCTGCTGATGCTTGATGTGTAGTGGTTCCTACTTGATGGGACACGTGTTCAGTGAGGACATGAACCAGTCTGGTTCTTTACTTTCTGTTGTCAAGTAGCCAGCTGGCACAGATTGTCTAAGATCAGAGAGGAGGTGAGGTAGGTCTTTTGGAGAGAAGTAAGTTGGCAAAAAGATTAACATATTTAAATGAATACAAATTGGGCCAATGGTAATAATTTTTGTGCATTTCTCTCTTTCTCTCTCTCTCACACACACACATAATGCAAATGAGAATTTCTGGCATTGATTGGCATCTCTTTTGTAAATGTTTATTTCAATAGTCTCATACAATTTCCCTTTATACTTTAAAGGAAGAAGTGACAACCAAATCTGAAGTGACCTAAATTTGAAGAAAACGTAGCTCTATAAATAACTTGAAGTTATTATCAGGCTCTGAGTTTAATTTGCTGCTTAACCCTCAGAAGAATAGTGAAGGATTGAGTTCCTTGTCATTACAGACGTGAGCTTTATTACATCCTGGCTGAAAATGTCTCGGAAAGAAAAATGCCACCTGAATGCAGATGAACAGATCACTTCTTTACCAACAAGACATTTATTGATGAGTTTCTGCAGTATTGTTTACACTTGACAGTGCTTTGGGAGCTGGATTATTATTGCAAAGAAGAGCAAAATAAAAATAATACAAAAAATAGCATCTGAATTGTAAAAGAATCCAGAGAGAATAAAACAGCGAAGAAATGCAAATAACAAGACCGAATTTAAAGAAACACATTATTCTTTGCTTAAATTATATTGCTGCCCCAGAAATCCTCAATGATCCCACCCACCACATATGTATGTGATATCTTTGACATATTCAGCCACTTATTTTCTTATCTTTGGTCAACATGCTCGAAGTAGAAAACTGTGGCCTGATAGCAAGCTTGCATTACAAGTGTACATTAAATTTCAATTTTTATTATATTTCTTTTAATGCTGTCATTTTTAATATTTTCCCATTTTTAAATCTACCTGACTTGATCTAATTGGGGCAAAAAAACCCAGAAGTTTAACGTGTCTTGTGTTTGCCAATCTCATTTTTAATGAGTTACATGACTGCAATGTGGAGATTTTGCATATTTCATTTAGGAAACATGGGCTTCACATTTCTATCGATGCTTTCAGTACAACGTCATTTTTAGTTTATATTAGAGATTCCAGCATCACCATTCCCAAATGGATATCATTGCATTCATTTCCCCTGTTCTGCAATATTTCCTGCTTTGGCTTTGCATGAAAATTCTTTGGAAGCTGAACATATGCAATTATTTGGGAAAAAGACTCTATTTAGTTATGTTTTGAAGCAATATCCATAGTGATGAGGTTTGGAAAATTATGGACTCTGACATCACTGTGTTTCATTCATCAAAATGAAATTGTCTCTAAAATGTTCCCTAAGTTGAACACAAAAACTCTATTCCATAATGCAATAAGATATAGGCC
Source organism: Chiloscyllium plagiosum (assembly GCF_004010195.1). NCBI lineage: Eukaryota > Metazoa > Chordata > Chondrichthyes > Orectolobiformes > Hemiscylliidae > Chiloscyllium > Chiloscyllium plagiosum. Next base: position 34,454,416 of record NC_057714.1, read on the forward strand.
ATTCAGTCCATTGAATCTGCTCCATTTTTTGATTATGACTATTATATGTCTCTTGACTCGACTCTCCTTTCTTCTACCCATAACCCTTGATCCTTTTGCTAATTAATCTCAATCCCAATTTAGGGCACCCCTTAGTTCAAAAACCCATAGTCTTCCTAATCTGTCCTATAAATTAGCTGTCCTCTGACCCATCATAGCTACCCTGGTATTCTGAGCTATCGTTCCTGTTGGCTTGACTTTATCGCTTTTCCCAATTATCCTCTAAAGCTAATCCAGAAATATGCCATCAAAGATCCTGGTTGATCTAGACTGAGGTTTTTATTGTCCATCTAGTTCACTGGCAAGAGAACATAGATTTTCTTCACAATACATTGCAACCGCAAACGCCTGAAACCATTGATTTAATTCAGCTCTACTGCTTCACCTTGAAGGTTCATTTCTGCAATGTGCACATTTCAGGACTTTTCCATCACAAACGTCATTCAATATTGCCAACTGTTAACATATGATCTTGGTAAGCCAAACTCAACTGAGGTTGGAAAAGCTGATTTTGTGTGTGTGTGGAGGAGGAGTGGGGGGGGGGGGGGGGGGTGACTACCTGACTATTCCTTTTCAAAAATGGCTGATTAATTTTGGTGGTTGGGTCTAATTTAGTTATAGGACACCGCAGTAGAAATGCAATATGTGGCCTGTTGATGGGGCAAAGAAAACCTGTGAGAAACAAAAGCTCACTCACTTTAATAATTTCAGTCCGAGACAAATATCTGAATCCGCCATTTATTTATACACCTATAGGTGGGTGCCCTGTCTCATTACCAGGTAAGGTAATGACAAAATGCACACTAAATCCAACAAACTCTCGAAATTTATACAGTTTGAATCCCCATATTTTTCCTTATTCCATTGTTTGTTCCCTGCTTCGCTTACGTCACTCATTTCCTTAAGACTGATCCCACAACTTCTGTTTATCCTGTTTTGTCCGTGACAAACTCTTATCTCTGACTCCCATAAGGGTGTTTGACGTCAGTCTATTGTAGATTATTGATTAGGCATATCTTTTCTTCTATCAGCATCTATTTCCATCCAGAGGCCACTTTGACCTCTTTAATTAGGGTTTGTTCCTGTGTCCCTGTACAAGCGAGGAGAACAGATGTTTTCCTGTTTGCCCATATATCCACCATTGTTCTGTATTCATGTCTCATGCTCACATATCCTTTCTTTTTGCTGAATATGTATTTTCTCATTCCTATTCTGTATCAGAATTTATACTTGCAGAAATAACATTAATTCATTTATATCCCACAAAACCTAACAGAGCAGTAACTGAGGTTTGCAAGAATAGATGATCATAGGGTCTAAGGTGAAGGTCCTTAAAGCTTGCTTCTGTATTCCACATCATGGCTGATGGTTTACCTGAACACGATTCCTTCATCCTTTGATCCAGTTTATCAACTACCTCTGATAAACTCACGTTCCTGCCATCTTCTGCACATTTTAAGCCAAGGGAATCATCTTCAGTCTGGGACTGAGCAGGTGCCTGGTTGTTCTCTGAATGTCAGAGACCTGGTACATTTCAGTGGAGATTGATCAGTGAAGTGTCCACCGTTCTAACCTAGAAAAAGTCCGGTTGCACCTGGTAGCACGGCCTCCTTTGACGGCCTAGAGGAAACAGCATTGCACTCCTTTCAGCCACCCCATCTACCAGGGTCCCCACATCCCTGTTGCCGATAGGTGGTACTAGCTTTCATTCCTGGGCTTTTTTCTCAGTTACAGTGGTGAACAGCAGAGTGTGAAGGGCAGTACTGTGGGGGAGGGGTTTAAATACGGAGACAGCAGCATGAATGTCTCAAAGTCCGGCATTGGTGATTATTTTCCCCATTCCTGCCTCACAATTGCATGAAGCTTAGAGGTTAGTTGGATAATTAATGAGCTGAACAGTGGATGATTTTGTGAGAAAAGTCAAGATGGGCCATTGTAAACTGCAATGATTCTCACTGACAGAAACATTTTACCAGAAACTGGGGAAAAAAAAATCAACCCTGTTTTTCTTCTATGGTGTCTCATTGTCTCCTATCTCCAGTGTTCCTCTATCAGAGGCTAATATTTGAGTCAATATACTCTGAAATCTGAAATTCTCTTGTAAAGCCATTTAGTTTTGCTCCTTCCATCCCCGACCTTCAAAGGTCCACTGAAAAACTCCTCTCATTCATTGTTTTGCAACTATTTCTTCTTGCAAGAACAAATTACTGCAGATGCTGGAATCTGTACTGAAAACAACAAATGCTGGAGATCACTGTGGGTCAGGCAGCATCAATGGAGGAAGGGCAAGCTAATGTTTCGAGTCCAGATGACTCTTCATCAGAACCCCTGGTCAACAACAAGAAGCCTAGGCTATTTGTTTTTGTCAGAGTAGGGATTACAGGGAATATATTTTTGCTTCATACAATAGAATTTAACCAATAATTGAATCCTAATGGCAATTGAAACATGTCTGTACATATTCAAATGATTATCATGAAGAACTTCTGCAGCTTGCAGTTTAATGCATGCTGTTCCTTTGCAATGCTAGTGTATTCAGGTTTAGTTTTCTGAAAATCATTTTCAGAGGCTGTCAGAAATCAGCCCAGCTAATTCTAATTTGTACGTGAAGCTTTCAGGTCACTTCCCTCCTGCCCCTCCTCCCCTTGATTCCTAATGACCACAGCACTTTGCAAAAGTCACATGTTCTTTGTATCCTGTGCCTAATGGGATTATACTAAATGACCTTTTCTCTGAGATGGGAGCCACAGCAGATTTGTAGATAAGCCACAATTAGTGGTACATCTTTCTATTTTTATTCCCTTGCAAATCCTGCCGGACGCGTTTGTTGAGTCCTATCAACTATGTTGCAACCACGTCTCTGCAATTAGTTGTCGGTTATGCAGCTACTGAGAATGGCTGACATCTTTATGTTCTGGCAAAACAGAAAATCAACAGGAAACTTTGATAGCTTAAAAAAGTTTTGATCAGGTGGATGTGGACAAACAGTTCCTATTTTTGGATGAGTCCCAAATATCTATAACATTGAAAAGAAACACCTATAAAAAAAGCCAAAAACAGTTGTGCAGAATGGTCTGTTTCTGTCTAATGCATTCTTTATGAGTCTGCCTTATCTCTCTGCAGTTTAATGGTCACAATACCTAAGGAAATTGTCTGCACTGCAGAGATCCTAAATTACCAGGGGAGCATTTGGCAAATTTGAACTATTTTGGCCATGACTTTCCATCTAATGGTGTGAATGGTCAGAGCCTTGTATCTGATGTGATCCCAAATTTCTGGGCACTAGCAATGAACAATCCTCCCTGCCCAATAATTCTATTTATGCAAAAGTTTCAGTATTTCTATTATTTTGTATATGCACAAAGTCCTGTTTAAATACATGGTACATGATACGAGTTGCAATTTGCCTGATTCATTTGTTCTTGAATATTTCCCTTCATTGCTGGTTGAATGCAATGCACTTTTTCTTCTTCATATTTTACTAAATTTTTGTTCTGCACAACTAGTGAGTTCATTGGAAGTGCAAGGTCAGACCTCCTATCAAATAAATCAGTAAAGGCATGCTCTTTCTAGGCAATGGCTTCTATTGAGACCAAATGACAGCAGTAGTCTTGCCATGTTTCTGTTTGTTTGCTGATCCAGTATCAAGAATACCCTGTCACTATAGACCACATTTAATCAGCAAATTATTGAACCTGCCACAAAGGGTTGACTTGATTTCAGTGTTACATGGAAGGTATAGTAATTGAAATCCAATCAACTTCATTAAAATCTTACTTCCATCGGTCCACCTCATATTTTTCCACAATGAGTAGCCATTTGTCATTAGACAATTGACAAAGATCTAGCACTATAGTATGGCATTGCCAAATGCCCTGCCTCTGTTCTGTAGCTATTCCATGGTTATTAGGGCTGGGGTTTTTGCCCCACCAGCAAACTTGAAGGCAGAGGGGCACATTGGTCATCAACGAACAATACTGCATAGGAACAGGCCGTTCGGCCTTCCAAGCCTGTGCTGACACATTTTGCCCTTCCACATTAAAACTGTCTTCACCTACAGGATCCATATCCCTCCACTCCCTTCCTATTCAGTCCTGCCCCCATTCACTAGAGGCAGAGTTGGAATCAGGAACCTCCCTGCTAGTGGGCCAATAAAGGTCCTTAAATAGGCAATTAATTTCCATTTGCAGTCTCATTTTACTGCGATTTGGGATTTAACTGGCAGCAGGAGAGGCAGGCTTCATTTGGTGAGCTGCTGGAGGACTGTGGTGTACATTTTTAGAAGGTCAATCTCAAGATTATACCCTCCCTAAATTAGCCTGCTCACATTGGCTTCTCAGACCTCACCCACCCTCATTGGGAACTGACAACGTGACATTCAACGTGAAGCACTAACATTGATTCAAATCCTCATACATACTGTACACATGGAAGAGTTGCCGGACTCTGATTGGTTGGCAGCATGTTGAGGGAGAGTTCCTATTTTTGGAGCAGCAAGTTCTTCTGGGATGGGAAGTTGTACTTCATGTCTGTGATCTCATTCGTATTGGCATTTTAGCCAGGATACAGGGACCTTGCCGCTAATTCAAACCCTGTAAAAGCTGTCTAGATCTAGGAGCTTATTTTGATGTTGAATAGCTGTCTTTTGTCTTCCAGGCTCATTTCAGAACTTGTTTAATTTTCTCCTTGTGCTGACTGCTCAAGAACATGCATAGCTCTCCAACGCATAGCTCTCCAATGATGCATGTTCTTCCAGGCCTGCTCTTGATATCGTCTGGTTTTCCTGTTTATACTTCAAATATTAACTCTATTTCTCTGAAAAAAAAACTTGATGAGGCAAAATAGTGATAATGTATGTGTCCATTTCCTTTTGATAAATAGGCCTCGCCCAGCCAACAGCTCACATTTGCAAAATGTTTTTAATATAAACATGAAAGCACTTTAAAAAAAAGAGAAAGGAAACGGCTGTCAGGGAGGGTGAGAAGCTATTATCAGAATCTTGGTCAAAGGGATATGTCTTGAGAAGATTGAGAAGGAAGCCGAAAAATCAAATGATTAAGAGGATTGAGGACTGTGACTGAGACAAGTCAAGCTAATTTCACAGAATATGGATGAGAGAGAGAGGAGAGGATAATTAAGAGACCAAAGGAGTTTTTAGGGAACATAAGAATAAAAGTATTATAGAGATCATGTGAGGTGAGGTTACTGAGTAATTTGCAATTAAGTACAGAGTTATAAATTCAACCCAATGGGAGTTAGGAGAGGGAACGTAGTTGGGAGAAATGGGAAAGGAGGCTGAGTACAGAACAGGATGTGGGAACAGATTTTTAGATCAGAGGTTACATAAGGCAGGGCAAGAAACTGAGGTGTTTGTGGGGAAGCACTTTTGGATTAGTGACTATAATTCTATTAGTTTGAAAATACTCATGGAAAATGATAGGCCTGGTCCACAAGTTAAAGTTCTAAACTGGGGCAAGGGAAATTTTAATGATATTAAACAGGAATTTCCAAAGTTGATTAGGTGAAGCTTTTTGCTTGTGAAGGGGCGTGTGGCTTTTGAAAGCTGAATAACAGGAGTTCAGGGGCAGCATGTTCCTGTTAGTGTGAAGGGCAAGGCTGTCAGGAGTAGGAACACTGAATGATGAGAGATATTGAGGCTCTGGTTGAGAACAAGAAGGAGGCAAATGTCAGGCACAGACAGCTGGCATCAAGTGAATCCCTTGAGGACCATAGGGATGTAGGAGTACATTTAAAAGCGAAATCAGGAGAAATGAGAGAACTTTGGCAGACAGGCTAAAGGAGAATACAAAGAGATTCTGCAAGTATATTAAGGGCAAAATGGTTACTAGGGAGAGAATTGGTACCCTTAAAGATCAATGAAGCCATCTATGTGTGGAGACACAGGAGATGGGTGAGATCCTAAATGAATATTTTGTGTCTGTATTTACCGTGGAGAAAGACATGGAAGCTATGGAACTTGGAGAAATAAATGGTGATGTCTTGAAAAGTGTCCACATGACAGAAGAAGAGGTGCAAGAGGTCTTAAAATGCATAAAGATAGATAAATCCTGGGACCTGATCATGTGTATTCCGGGACATTTTGAGAAGCTAGGGAAGAGATTCCGGGGGCCCTAGCAGAGATATTTGTATTATCAACAGCCACGGGTGGTGTGCTAGAAGACTAGAGGGTGGCTAATGTTGTGCCATTATTTAAGAAAAGCTACAAGGAAAATTCAGAGAATTATGGATTGGTGAGCCTAACATCAGTGGTGAGTACATTTTTGAAGGGGAGTCTGAGAGGCAGGATGGATATGCATTTGGACAGGCAATGACTGAATAGGGATAGTCGGCAGGGTTTTGTGCGGGGAAAATTGTGTCTCTTAAATTTGCTTGAATTTTTTGATGAGGTAACCAACCAAGATAGATGGAGGCAAAGCGGTAACCGTTGTCTATGTGTACTTTAGCAAGACCTTTGACAAAGTTCTGCATGGTAGACCAGTTAGTAAGGTTAGATCACATCAGATCCAGAGACAGCTAGTCAATTGAATACAAAATTGGCTTGAAGGTAGGAGACAGATGGCAATGGTAGAGATTGTTGTTCAGACTGGAGGCCTGTGACCAGCAGTGTGATGGAGAGATCAGTGCTGCGTTCATTGTTGTTCATCATTTATATAAATGAGTTGGATGTGGATAAAGGAGGCATGGTTAGCAAATTTGTGGATGACACCAAAATTGGTGGTATAGTGGACAATGAAGGAGGTTATCTAAGAGTACATCCAGCTGTTGCTCAACTCGGCCAATGGGCCAAGGAATGGTGGATGGGATTTAATTCAGATAAATGTGAGGTGTTGTATTTTAGTGAGACAAACCAGAGCAGGACTTATCCAGTTAATGACAGGGCACTGGGGAGTGTTGCTAAACAGAGTACAGGGGTTGGCGTATTATGTTACAGCTGTACAAGACATTGGTAAGGCCACAATTGGAGAATTGCATACAATTCTGGTCATCCTGCTGGAAAACGTGCATAAAAGATTTACCAGGATGTTATCGAAACAGGAGGGTTTGATTCATAAGGAGAGATTGGATAGGCTAGGAGCTTTCAAGTGTAGGAGCTGAGGGGTGACCTTTTTGAGTTTTATAAAATCATGATGGCATAGATAACATGAATAACCCAGAGTAGGGGAGTCCAAAACTAGAGGGCATTGGTTTAAGGTGAGAGTGGAAAGATTTAAAAGGGACCTAAGGGGCAACCTTTTCACATAGAGAGTGGTGAGTGTATGGAATGGGCTGCCAGAGGATGCGGTCAAGGCAGGTACCTTTACAATATTTAAAAAACATTTGGACCGGTACATGGATAAGAAAAAGTTAGAGGATATGAGCCTAAGGTAGGCACAAGGGAATGGTTGTTTTTAGGAATCCTGGTTGGCATGGGTGCTCTGGGCTGATGGGCCTATTTCAGTACAGTGTGACTGTATGACTCTATCACTTTATGTGTAATTGTGAAATAACTGCTGAAAAATTCACATTTTGAGCTGACAAAAGCATTTTTATTAGTCTCAGTGACAATGAGGGTAAGACTGGAGCAGAGGTAAACAACGTTTTGAAGGGGAAATAGGAACAGATTGATAAGATAAGGGAACAAATTACAACAGATGCTGGAATCTGAACTGAAAACAAAAAAGTGCTGGAGATCACAGCAGGATAGGCAATATCCATGGAGAGAGAGCAAGCTAACATTTCGAGTCTGGATGACTTTTCATCAGATAAGGGTTGATGAGACAACTCTGGATGGAACAGAAAGTTGAGCTTGCATATAGGCATGACAAAAAAGAACAGAGTTAATGGCAAGACTGTGGAACTTTCAGTGGACATCCATTATAATGGCTTTGATTATAATGTGGTTCAATTGGAGGAAACTCTGTCCCTTCCATGAGAGAGAATGAAATCACCACAGACAATTTCTTGGGGAACACCTGCTTTTGTAGCGCTGCTGTTTATCAGGTGAAGGAGCATGACTCTGAAAGCTTGGGATTTCAAATAAACCTGTTGGATGATAAACTCCTGTGACTTCTGACCTTGTCCACCCCAATTCAACACCAGCACTTCCACATATTGAGGAACATCAGTGAAGACAAACATGGTTTGGGGATAATATAGAAACAGAGAAGCAAGTGTAGCCCATTCAATGTGATTAAGCTAATCATCCAAATCAGTATCTTGTTCTTTTGATCTCATATTCTTTGATTCCTTTAGGTGTGTTGGAAACATTGTTAGAGATATACTGTAACACACAGGAGTGATGATTGGTGGAGAAGAATGACTATTAGCTATTAGCCATTAGCTATTTCCAGGACGCTCTTTGACATGGTTTGTTTTGAAAGAAAGTGTTAAAGCTTGTGGTGGTAAAAATGCTCAAATATTCTTTGTCCATTTTTATTTATCTTTCCGAGGCCATGATGATCGGGGTGCGGGGGTGGGGTTCATGCCTCATGGTCTGTACCCCATCTTACATTGGAATTGACCAAACATAAAGATGTTCTGATTTGAAGGTTCTGCTGACATCAGTGTCCAGAAGCTCATTGAGCTGCATTTTATATCTCTGTACTGGAACATAGTGTTGGTGTGCAGATACCCATGAGATTAACTAACCCTGTTCGAGTTGAGAGGTGGATGGAGTGAGCACATCCTAAACCATTAAATGTATCTTCCTTATAGCAAAATCTTTAACCTTGCTCATGTCTTTCCTCTCAATCTTTATCTAGCAGGTCACAATGTAACTTCATTCAGTGATATTCTCTTGATAAACCTGTTCTCTTGTAGGGAAGCAATGTCAATGATTAGCTTATCACATTTAAGCTTGGAGAATTAGTTGAAGCTATAGAGAGTTTGCTTTGCATGTGGGAAATAGTAGGATCAGCTGCATCCTGCATTTACCAAACCTTTGGGAAAACAACTCTAAAGGTCTCCTGTACCCGCAGCAGGAGATATTGTGAGTTGTACCAAATTTCAGAAGAGATTTTCAAGCCAAGATGCTCGCCTTCCGAGTAAAGGGTGCTGGATGCTACAGAATGGGCATGTTTATACTTTCAGTAATTTATCTTACCCTCATACATGGGCTGTTTACTTCAAACCTATTCTACAGTCTTTGGAAACATTCCATACATTATCACTTCACAATTCAATTCATGGGAGAAATAATGGATTTTGACAAATCTTGTACACATTTGCATTTTAATGGAATAATAATATATCAAATTGTTCAGAAATTAGCAAAATGATTGATGGATATTTCCAAACCAGTGTTTTTACACTTTCTACATTGGTGACTTTAATTTATTTTATCTTTTTTAGACACAGTAGGATCCCGCTAGAATTATTTAGCAATACTCTTACCATAGAAAGGCAATGATTCATGTTTTCCATGCCATTATGTAGTTTCAATCATTGACCATTCTGATGTGTAGAAACTCATCGTGCTGTTTAAAAGATTCCAACCTTAAGATACTTGGGTACTATTTCCATTTAACTTCAATGCTGTACACACAAGATCCTTAAAGGGACCAAAGCAGGAAAAGCAAAGAACAGAAATTACAGAAATGGGCGGCACGGTGGCACAATGGTTAGCACTGTTGCCTCACAGCGCCAGAGATCCGGGTTCAATTCCCGCCTCAGGCGACTGACTGTGTGGAGTTTGCACGTTCTCCCCGTGTCTGCGTGGGTTTCCTCCGGGTGCTCCGGTTTCCTCCCACAGTCCAAAGATGTGCAGGGTCAGGTGAATTGGCCATGCTAAATTACCCGTAGTGTTAGGTAAGGGGTAAATGTAGGGGTATGGGTGGGTTCGCTTCGGCGGGTCGGTGTGGACTTGTTGGGCCGAAGGGCCTGTTTCCACACTGTAATGTAATCTGTAATGTAATGTAATCTGTAAAAAAAAAGGCAGTGTTTGCTGACACTGACAACTGTGGGCAAATGCACATGTCGCGCTCAGTGGGGAACATATGAATTCAAGCACAGGCATCATCATATAGATTTGTGATGTCATGCACAAATGCATTACTGCACATGTGCAGGGATACATACATGACTTTAAATGGGGCTTCCATGGTGGGAGAGGGGTTGGGGGATTGGAGGGATGCCCCAGTGTGAAAATGGAAGAATATCTAGGACCCGGGTGGGGGTTTGATGTTTCGGCTCTGACAAGGAGGGCCCACAGGCCAGAAGGCCCTCTCCATTCTCTCTCTCTCTTATGCACTCGCCTGTTTCTCATTCCCTGCAACTCACTCTCTTCTGTTCCACCCACCACCTCCCTCTGTTTCTCTCCCAGAGTTCAATTTAACCTCCCTCACGTGTCCTCTCAATCATTCAATCCTATCTCAATCTCTCCGATGGCCCCCCAATCTCTTTACCCTCCCCTCGAGTCTCATCCTCCCCCCCCCCGGCAATTAGGAATATAACTAATTAGGTAGATAAAACATTTTTTAAAATGACTGTAGGGTCAGTGATGTATTACAGTGATGTGTTATGTCTTCATGTCTGCCATAAAAAAAAACTCCATCAAAGAACTGATCTTTTGGTTCTTTACTTAACCTTTTATTATTAATTTTTGCCTTGCATGATCATTTGGTTTGTCCTTTAATCTCTCTTGCCTTCCACCTTGTCACTGATGTTGCCCCCTGTCTCCACTCGCTTATTTCTCTGCCTTTATCTGTACTTGCTTGGAAGCTGCAACATCTCTAACTTTTTGTTTAGCTTTGATTAAAGGTCATTGACCTGAAATTTTAACACTATTCCTTTTCTCAGAAATTTTATCTGACCTGCATATTTTCACAATTTTTTGTTTTCATATTAAATATAAGGCAGTTGACAAAAGACATAAATCGAGATGTTACAATCTATAGTGCACTGCATGAAAAGTCAGGGGAAGCAGATTAAAATATAAATTCAATAGTGAATTATGTAATGCAGTAGAATATGTACGGCTATGGGGAAGGATTGGGATAGTTAGACTAATTGGAAAATTTACTCAATGACCTGGGAGAAAGGCAAAGGGCTGAATAGCTTCCTTCTGATTTACACCATTCTATGATTCTTTGACATACATATAATAAAGAGAAGAGAAATAGAGACTGTGCAAGTCAGAGACAAAGCTAGAGATAACCACACATAAGAGTAATAAGTGATTTTAGTGATGTATAACATTGAATTGACTTGTGTATGTGAAAGGCTTTTTTTGTGACCTTGCTAAAATCAATGAAAATAAAATTCTGTTCTGCCAAAAAATGACATGTTCTCACCACTGGTGAAATCTTAGCAATGGCCTCATCTATGGTACTGAATCCACCAACAATCACTAATTTTTGGAGGAAAAGTAAAAGAGAAAATAAACTTGGTGAGGAGGAAATACTTCATTAAAACAGGTTCGACAACTTAAATTCATAATTTTGCTTTCCAAGTAAATCTTTCATTATTAAACCAAACATTCTGCATTTTGTTAAGCCATTAATTTTCAGAATGATTCTCAATCAGTCTGCAACTGATCGAATTTACTGAATGATTAAACACTACATGCCAATCAATATTGCAACCATGAAGCACAACAATTGATGATCAATTTAGTTACATTAGATTAATTTTGTATCTTGTTCAATTGATTATTCTGTTGAATGTTTTTATTGATCAGATACAGAATAGATTTTCATAAGTTTGGTGATTTCCAGCCAATAAAGCTGATTTTGATATATGATTGCACCTGAACCTCTAATAAAGGTTGAACCAGTTTAACAACAGCTACATTTTAAGTAACATGATTGTTGTGAGAAATGTCTCAATTTTCCAAAACCACAGTGACCATCCTTCAAAAGTACTTAATTAACTGTAAGCTGTGGTGAAACTTTCTGGGGTTGTGAAAAATGCTTTATAATGGAAAGTCACTTCACACAGAGTAACTGGAATTTGGGAGGAGGATTAAGGTGGAATGAATTAAGAAAGCTACTCTGCAGCAGTGGGGTATGAAGACTGGAGAGATTGCTGTTGATTGGAAAGAAGGGGGGCAGCTAGAGAAGGTTAAAGATGGACAGTAAGATGTGAGATCTGGAATATGATGTTGGAGTAACTCGTGGAAGCATTAAGCTGAAGATTAAACTCAAACTCTACTGGCCATTGTACTAATCATTGTGTTGAATGACACATAATTCTGGAGCTGCTAAAGACAGCACACCAACTAACAAAGACAACCTATGTGCCATTTGTGTGGATGCCCATGTCGATCACACATTGGACTCATCAGTCACAAAAGGATTCACAGAATATGATGAAATCATTTACATTCAGATATTCCTGAACATTGCGGAGTATAGCCAGAAGAAGCATAATGTCAGTTTTTAGCTGGCCCATACATTTCAGAATGTTCTTGGTTTAACTTTCACATTTTGATGAACTGGAATGTATTTGCAGTTTGTTGGGCCCTGCAGGAAGCAAATATTGTCTTTTAATGTTACTGTAGTAACTCCACTTCTAACATAATATTTTAAGTATATAAAACTTGTGGATGTCCTGACAACATCATGGGGTACTAGAAAGTACAAACTTTTTATTTCTTGGTTTATTTTTGGGCAGTTAAGGCAGTGAAAATCAATGACATTTTTATCTCTGATCACCTTAACCAATGGTGAAAAGCCTATGCTTCCTTATGCAGGGTAAGACTGAAACTGGGTATTGCTGTAATTTGGGTGTGTTAAAATAACCTGCCAGCATTCACTCTCAATCTTTGCACATTGAAGTCTGGCCATTTTGTCAAAGCACTGAAAATGCCTGAATTTTGTGGAATTTTACGAGGATAAAAGTAAGAGTCATCAGGAGATGAGGTCAAACTATATAATTATAAAAAAAACTAATTATAATTTTAAACATCGGCAGCGTGGTTTGAAGTGATTGAACCTTGCAACTTTGTATTCTTAGTCATGGATAGGTGGAATAAATAATATTGACTGATGTAGGAGGTTGAAGGGTGATCTTATTTATAGAATCATGAGGGGCACAGATAAGAAGAATGACAAGGGTCTTTCCCTTAGGTTGGGGGAATTCAAAACTAACAGGCATATTTTTAAGGTGAGTGGAGGAAGACTTAAAAAGGACACATGGGACAACTTTTACACAGAAAGCAGCTTGTGTGTGGAGTGAACTGCCAGAGAAAGTGGTTGATGCAGGTACAGTTCCTTACAACATTTAAAAGTTGTTGGATAAGTTCAAGAATAGGAAAGGGTTGAAAGGATATGGACCTAGTGTAGACAGGTGGGACTAGTTTACTTTGGGAACATGGCTGGCATGAATGAGTTGGACTACAAGGTGTGTTTCCATGCTGTATGACTCTATGACTCTAATTATTCTTGCATTCCTCAGAGTCTAAAAAAATGTTGGGAGAATGGTATCAAAACCACAGACAACCCTTGTAGATCTATAAAATTGTATTACATCTTGATGTATATTATTGTTCTCTCAGAGACTATATAAATACAGTGCATATAAAGATGTAATTGTTCAAGTCGTGATGATTTTATTGATTAAGTAACTCTTTGTCTTTTTCTCTCTCTCAACGTCCGCTGGAGTATACCTTCGGCTTTTTTCTTCGATGTACTCTTTGCGTCCTTGTAAATCAGTAATAATATTAAAAATGACACCAATAAATACCAGAAACAAAAGTAGAAATCACTGGAAAACTCATCAACTTTGACAGCATCTGCAGAGAAAACCATTGTTAATATTTCAGCTCCAGTAACCCTTTCTCAGAACACTCAACCTGAAATGTTTACTCTGATTTTTTTTCCACAGACCTGCTGACCTTTTCTAGCTTTTGTTTTGATTTACACAATCCACAGGTCTCTCAGTTTTTGTTCAACGCTAAATTCAATATGTGGTTTGATTAAATATATGTAATGCCATCGGCTGTCACCACAGCACTGTGAAAACCTGCCTGGCTGTTTTTCTAGTACAACTTCTATCTGGTGATGAGAAGAGTAATCACTCTGGAACATGGTATTTGTAATGGAATGGAGGATATTGAACTGATTTCCTACCCATACCCAGTCTGATTTTCAAACTTGTTGGATGCAAAATATTATAAGGAGTGTAATAGAATACTCCCACTTGCTTGAATGGGTGCAGTGCCAACAACACTCAAGAAGCTTGGCAGCATCCCAGACAAGACAGCCCATTTGATTGGCACCACATCGACAAATGTTCACTCTTTCCCTCACTGACATTCAATGGCAGTAGGGTTTACCATCTACAAACTGCACAGCAGAAATTCACCAAGGTTCCTTAAATATCAGCTTCCAATTCACACAACCACTGCCATCTAGATGGATAAAGGCAAGAGATAGATAGGAACATCACCATCCATCAACTTTCCTTCCAGCCTATTCAACATCTTGATTTGGAAATGTACTGTTTTTTCCTTTATTGTTGTTAGGTCAAAACTCTGGGAATTCCCTCCCGAAAAGCATTGTTGTCAACCTGAAGCAAATGGGCTCCATCAGTTCAAGAAAGCAATTCACCACAACCTTCTCAATGGCAACTAGGGATGGCAATAAATGTTGGCCCAGAGAATGTCCAAGTCTCATAAATTAACAAACAAGAAATGAGAAATTATGAAGATTAGGGCAGTGTTCATGTGGTGGTGGAGTTTAATTACAAAGTGGGACAGTGAGGTGGGTCCATTTGTAAAAGAGATTGAATTGCAGGGTATGGGGGAAGAGGGAGTAAGTGTCTGTGTTGTCTAATTGTGGTGGGTCATATGATTGTTGGAGGGTTTTCTGTTGGTGGTTGATGGGAAGCCTGATAGTAGTTTGTAGAGAATTGATGGTCATGGGGAACTGACAGATTGCAATTGAGTAACTAGTTATGCCTTGAGAAAGCACTCTTGCTCTTTCTGATCAACAAGTTGTATTGCAAAGACAACACCTCATGGATTCAGTCCTTCTCACTTCCTTTCATGTGCTGGGCTTGCTAAAATTGGCCAACATGAATTAAAAATCCAATGTCTATTGAAATGAAGACATGGTGCCACTTTTTTAAGTTTTAAAAGACCACAGTCATCCCACCTTCATGAAATGGACAGCTCCAATAAAGTTCAGGTTCCTGTTTCAGATTTTAAAAAAAATCTCTGAACCAATCCAAAAGATTTGATCTTTACAAGGTTATCATAAACACTCTTTATTTAAAGGGGAAGTCTGACAGCTTTGTCAGCAGGAGGTATTGTGAAAATACCCCCTATATTTCATGAGTGGAATGTTCATTGTTATGCTGTGGGCCAGACATTAGTTAATGGTTTTGCATTGTCTTTAAACATCTTTTCTCTGTGATCTTCTTGATAACATCTCTCATTATGGACCTTTTCCAACAGATTTCAAGATTAAAGTGGATTGTCATTCATCAGGTCTACACCTGTTGGAAAAGGCTATAGCCCATACAATTACATGTCATTGTACTTTTGATGGTTAAACTGATCTTTTGTCACAATATGTTTTGGAAAAGAAAGGATATCTACTTTCTTATTCTGCTTTGATTGCAATTTGGAATAATCAATTCTTCCAAATAATCATTAACCAAGCAGTCTTTCTAACTTGTAATATCAGGCATGCAGTTGTTGATTGTATGAATAATATAAACATATACTTCTCAGTCGTCCAAATCTCACCTCCATTACTTTCTTTGACAGCAATAATCTGATAAAATTGCTTTGTAGTTTAATTTCATATACTCTGTAGACATAACAAGGTAATATTCTTAGATTTAACTTGAAGATGTGAATCTAGTCATTATTGCTTTTGGTTTGACACCTCATTATTAACTCATTGTACTATACATTATTCACTCACTCAGCAAAACCAGCATAATTATTCCTACTGACAGAAAATGTCCATTTATTGTTCATGAAATAAAACGGATAATCATATCATTCTTTCTAGGGTGAATGTAACCCAACCCATGGGCAATGCACTAGTAGCAAAAGGGGAAATGCTTTACCTATCAAGTCTCTGACTGGAAACCCCTTCTTTAGACCTACCTTTGTAGTTTAGAGTTTGGATATTGCAGACAGGGCACCTAACATAAATGGGTTCGAAAGGGGATTGTGACACTATAGCTGCATCTCTGGTTTGTGCCTCCTGAATAAACAGGAAGTATGGAGCCCTTCTGCAATTGGGAAGATCAATTGTCCAGATTGCAAAACAATATATGAGCAAAACCAGTTTAATCAAAATGATATCAGGACTAAAAGAGTTAAATTATGAAAAAAGGCTACATAACGCCAGGCTTGTGTTCCTTTGAGTCTAGAAGATTGTGAAGTGATCTAACTGAGGTGTTTAAGAATTTAAATTTAATTTATGAAAGAAATTTGTGTCAGAATCTATCAGTTTCCTTGTAGATGGGAGGGCCCATAGAATTCCCTCGGTAGTTTTGCCACTACCATCCCACTTCAGTCAAGCTGTCCATAATTATATGCTGAGTGAGTACAGCTCAGCACAGCCTATGTAACCTTACACCAGTTGAGGCAGTTAAATGGTCAAGGGCCATTTCCCACTCAGTCTCAATTTAGATGCTATGCAGGAGTAGTTTAATGATGAGATGAGGTTCAACAGGTCAACCTGCTTGAAGCAAGAAAAGGGGCAAGGATCTCTCTTGAGGGCTTACTTTCCACATCCAGCACCTTGCCCACCACCAAGATTTTCATCCTGTGGCTGCTTCCTAATTTACCACCTTCTCACAGGCTCAGAATCAAGAGTCTCAGCTCCCTAATGCTACCATCCCCTAAACATTATCTCTGCTCCCTACCATAGGACCCACACACATAGCTCGTCGTCGACTCCAGAATATGAAATCTGTGGACTGTTTATATCCCAATCCTGGCCACAGTTACACTGGTGCTATTAGGGTAAGAGAACCCAGAGAGAAAGAGTCCAAAATGTAGGCAAGCAAAGGGATTGTTGATAATAATCCAGAGAAGAAGCGAAGCTAGCTAAATGATAATTGGGGCTATACGTAGTATGAACTCCATTGCTGATATTAGTTCCCTGACCTAAGACTGTGTGACATCATCAGATTGTGTAGAGCCGAATACAGTTTCTAACATTTTTTTCCAAACCATACTAGAGGCAGGAAGAGGATCAAACAAACTACTCAATAAGGGGCTCCACAGTGAGGAGCAGGATAACAATCAGTGAGGGAAGGTCGTGTCCAAATAACTTGATTTCTTGGTAAGAAGGATGTCAATAAGGCCAGTGAGGAGATTGCTTCAACTACAAGAAAACCTTGGATCGGGTGGGGTTATTTTATTTGGAACAGAAATGGCAAAGAGATGAATTAATGGAGGTATTTAGAGTCATACTGTCATAATGACGTACAGCATGGAAACAAACCCTTCAGTCTAACTCGTCCATGCCGATCAGACATCTCAACTCAATCTAGTCCCACCTGCCAGTACCCGACCCATATCCCTCCAAACTCTTCCTATTCATATACCCATCCAGATGCCTTAAATAACACTGGGTCTTACCTTTTTTCCTTATTCTTAGTGAGCAGGAATTACTGACCATGCCAGCATTTATGACACATTCTTAAACACCCTTGAACTGGGTAGCTTGCTAGGCCATTTCAGAGGGCAGTTAAGCATCAACCACATTGCTATGGATGAGGAATTATATTTAGACCAAGGCATTTGACCATAAGATTTATCAGCAAAATTAGGCCATTCTGTCCATCAAATCTGCTCTGTCATTGGATCATGGCTGATGTGTTTCTTAACCCCAGTCACCTGTCTTTTCATTGTAACCCTTGGCCCCCTTGTTAATTAAGGACCTACCACTCTCTGTCTTAAATAGACTCAATGACTTGGTCTCCACAGCCTTCTGTAGCAATGGGCTCCACAGATTCACCACTCTTTAACTGAAGAAATTCCTCATTTCAGTTCTAAAGGGTTAGTCCCTTCATTCTGAGGCTATCCCCTGGGTCCTAGTTTCGCCTACTCTGGAAGTACCTTCTCTACATCCACTCCTCTCAGCATTCAGTAAGTATCAATGAGATCCTGCATCATTCTTCTGAACTCCATCAGTATATCATCAAATCCAGAATTTCCTGTTCCCTAGTGCACGCTACCACAAGCTGCTCCAAAATAAATTTCATAAAACATTCCTCAAATTCCTTTTCTAGAGATCTTCCCCCAACCTGATTTTCCCAGTCCACCATCAAATTAAAGTCCCCATGATAATGGTATTGGTGATTTTTTCACGTCTTTTCTATTCCAGTATGATGGGTGGCATGGTGGCTCAGTGGTTAGCACTGCTGCCTCACAGCACCAGGGACCTGGGTTCAATTGCGGCCTCAGGCGACTGTCCGTGTGGAGTTTGCATGTTCTCCCTGTGTCTGCATGGGTTTCCTCTGAGTACTCCGGTTTCTTCCTACAATCCAAAGATGTGCAGGTTAGGTGAATTGGCTGTGCTAATTTGCCCATAGTATTAGGTGCATTCGTCAGGGATAAATGTAAGGCCTGTGTGGGTCACACCTCAGAGGGTTGGTGTGGATTTGTTGGGCCAAAGGGCCTGTTTCCATACTGTAGGGAATCTAATTTAATTCCCACATCCTGAATACATAGGAGGCCTACACATAACTCCTATCAAGGCCTTTTATTCCTTTGTGGTTCCTTAACTTTATCCACACAGATTCTGACTCTATATCACTTCTTGCTATCAATTTAATTTAACTTCTTACTAACAAGGCAACTTCTCCAATCTTTGAGGAGAAAGTGAGGTCTGCAGATGCTGGAGATCAGAGCTGAAAATGTGTTGCGGGAAAAGCGCAGCACGTCAGGCAGCATCCAGGGAACAGGAGAATCGACGTTTCGGGCATAAGCCCTTCTTCAGGAATGAGGAAAGTGTGTCCAGCAGGCAAAGATAAAAGGTAGGGAGGAGGGACTTGGGGGAGGGGCGTCGGAAATGCAATAGGTGGAAAGAGGTCAAGGTGAGGGTGATAGGTCAGAC
>NC_057714.1:34478560-34488495 GCF_004010195.1 Chiloscyllium plagiosum
TCCCCCAAGTCCCTCCTCCCTACCTTTTATCTTTGCCTGCTGGACACACTTTCCTCATTCCTGAAGAAGGGCTTATGCCCGAAACGTCGATTCTCCTGTTCCCTGGATGCTGCCTGACCTGCTGCGCTTTTCCAGCAACACATTTTCAACTTCTCCAATCTGCGTGTCCTTTCTAAAGGATGTAAATCCTTGGATATTTAGTTTCCAGCCCTGACCCCTTGCAGCCATGACTCTGTGATGCCCACAGACTTGTACCCGCTAATTTCAGTCTGTGCTACAAACTCCTTAAACTTTGTTTCGTACATTGTGTGCAATACATTTATTCCTGCGATGTTTGCCCCCTTCTCATAGTTGTCCCTTTCTGACCCTTTCCTTGCTATTACTTGTTGTGGAACCTTTAATCACTCTCCTGAGTCCTTCCCCCTTTAACCTGTTTAAAGTCCTTAAGATCTTGATTTGACTTGAATTGCGCTATCAATTTCTCAACCTTGTTCCTGCATGCATTTTAATGCATTAAGATATAAACACTTACGTTTGTTCTATAGTTGAGTTTCCTAACTGGTATGGTTCCTTGGTACAATATAGCATTCATACATTTTGTCCCTTCCTTTTATTTTCAGATAAAAATCAACTCTATCGCTAACCATCAATCCCACCTCCTCCTTTACTTTTGATTTTATAATTTTCCATGCAACTGAAATCACCCCACCACTATTTAGTTTAAAGCCCTATTCAGCTATGCAATTTGCTACCACTCTGGTCCCACCATGATTCAGGAACAGCCATTGGAACAGCTCCCCTCTTTCCCCAGTACTGGTGCCAACATCTCATGAGTTCGAACCTGTCTCCCCCACACGAATCTTTGAGCCTCGTATTCACCCCTATAATCTTATTGACCCTGCGTCACTTAATTTGTGGCTCAGGTAGTAATCTGGATATTATTAGATTAATGTAACTAATTTTTATTTCTGCTTTTCAATTCATCTCTAGCAGCTCATGTTCCCCCAGTAGTACCTCTTTCCTCTTTCGACCTATATTATTAGTACCTATGTGGGCCATGACCACTGGATCTTCTTCCTCCCACTACAAATTCACCTGCAACCCAGATAAGATATCCTGAACCTGGGTAACAGGCAGGCAACACAATTTTTGATCCTGGCTATAGAGAACTGTGTCTATTCTCCAGATTATACAATGCCCAGTTACAGCTACATTTCTCTTTCCTGCTCCCTCTCAAATGGCTCCCTATACCACAGTGTTCAGTTTTGTTCAGACTCCCTGCAGTCCCACTCTCATCCACACAGGGAAGAAGAATCACAAACCTGTTAGACAAGCACTAGGTCTGAGGCTCTTTCAGCACTTTCTCCTGGACCTCTCTACCTGCCTCACTCATAGCCACACCCTCCTGTCCTTGACCATTACATGATTCGAGGTTGTTAATCAAAAGGGAAGGACAGGTAATTGATGTGTTGCAGTGTTCAAAGCACAGACTCCAGCTCAACAACACTGAGCTAGAGTTTCTCAAGCAACCAACACTTGTTATGGATGTGGTCACTATAAGCTATAATGGAGTCCCTTATCATGCAGATTCAACACATCACCTCTCTACTTTATGTACTTGCCTCTCTACTTTATGTACTTAATTCTTACACTGTGCTTTTTTTAAAAATTTCAAACTGGTATTTTAGCTTGTAACCTGTAAATATTTTCCCACTTACCTTCAGTCTGAAAGCAACCTACAATATAATTAAATTAGTAGCTATTACCAACCAATGTATGGTTGTCCTGTGTTATCACTCTTCATTTTGTGCTGAGTCCCCTATCCTGAGCTTCAGTTTATCATGTTAAAAAAACTTGAACAAACTATGAACCAGAAACACAATGAAAAATCACCTCTTCTCCTCTGTATCAAATTCCCAAGTTGCCTGCAAAGGCCCCAAACTATATAGTTGAAACTTTATTGCTGGAACAGCACAGCAGGTCAGGCAGCATCCAGGGAACAGGAGATTCGACGTTTCGGGCACAGGCCCTTCTTCAGGCCTGTGCCCGAAACGTCGAATCTCCTGTTCCCTGGATGCTGCCTGACCTGCTGTGCTGTTCCAGCAATAAAGTTTCAACTTTGATCTCCAGCATCTGCAGACCTCACTTTCTCCCCAAACTATATACTCAGTCAGACAGTGTCTCACTCTGGGTGTAATGATTAGGTGACAATGACAATTTTTCTTTCTTAAAGGAATTAGTAAATCAGATGGGTTTTTCTCAACAGACACTGATAGTTTCATTACATAGACTAGCTTTGTACTCCAGATGTTATAAATTTGAATTTAAATTTCACCCATTGCTATGCTGGGATTTGAACTTATATTGGCAAATATTAACTAGCCTGGACCTCTGGGTTATTAATCCAGTCATGTTACCACTAAACTATCATTGCCCTTTCAGCTTGAGTGGATAGGAAGCATTTATTTATTTTTGCATGGAGTTACTAATCATGGGCATAGATTTAAAATACTTGTCAAAAGGATTAGGAGGTTTGTAGATAAACTATTTTCACCTGGATGGTAGTGGGGGAATGTAATTTTTACCTAAAAGGGTGACAGAGACTGAAATTATATTTTGAAGAAACTTGGAAATATTCTTGTATTTCTATAACCTTCAAGGCTGTGGTCCAACATTTTTCTTCAGCTGGCACAGAACTGATGGACAGAATGGCTTCCTTTCTTTTCCATTCGTTCTCTATAAACTTATGTTTCAAAATCCAATACTTTTCTTTTTCCTTCCCCAACCGAATCTGTCTAATTGCCATCTCCACCATCAGAGACTACAACCTCCATTGGGCATCCTATCCTTGACCACCATCAAGCAACTTCCAATACCCTGCCAACAACAAATCACAAACCCAGTCCCCACTGACCACCCTACCTGACCACCACTAAGACTGCTGTACAAACTGTAGACCTCCCTGGTGATGTGAAACAGCTCCACATGAATCAAATGCTAGTTGAGGACTGTACTTTATACATCACTGAACCTGACCTTGCATTTACCATGTCTCTTACCCATGAAGGGCCATTCCAGTGGTTCCATGTCAAATCAGAAGTAAACTGTCTTTCTCGTTTAGCAGAGTCTTGTGTCTGACATTGGCGTTCCTGGTGACCGAGATTCCTTCTCCACAATCTTGGTACCTCCATGCAAGATCTCAATCGCTCTCCCACTTGGAACAATCTGTAAAACTGAGGACAAATATTTGAATCTTCTTTCCTTGAGAGTGCCTGTTATTGGCAACACCCCAGAAAGAAATTTCAAGTCTCCCTGTCGTTCAGCTCTGCAGGACATTCAGGAATCCCATTCTTCCAGGTCTTGTAATCTCACAGCAACACTCCCTGCACAGAATTCAGCTCCAGGTAAAAATTCACAAGAGATGCTATAATGTCTTCTTTTGGTTGCTTATAAACAAATGAAGGAAAGGTTCCAAGGGATTTGCTGACCTTTAAAGCAAGGATGAAAAATATAATTTGCAATTATATGACAATTCATTGTGTCTTCCTTTCTGAACATCCCACAATGCAATACAAATAATGATTAATATGGTTACCTAATAAAAAGTCATTTTGAAGATACCAATGTTTCACAACAGCAATGAAATTAATAATCAATAAATGTCTTTTTGTTGGATGTTTGAAGGATGACTGTTAACCAAACACCCAAGAAATGTGACATGTTCATTTTTGAGCACACAATGGTTTTAGAGGTGGTGAGGTTAGGGTTGAGTGAAGGAATCGACCTCTGCTTCTGAATACTGAGGCCTGAGTTACCACCCCAGTACTCAGCCTTGGACATCATTTCTAGCAATTAAGCTGACAACCTCATGGAAGCTAGGGAAACTCAGTAGGTCTGACAGTATCTATGAAGAGAGAAACAAAGTTTCAATCCCAATACAACCCTTCAGGCATGAAGAGTTCGGAAAAGTGATGGGTTTCATGTTATGACAAAAAGGGGCATAGGAGCTAGTGGGACAGATGCTGAAGGTGCCCAAAGCAGAAGGCACTGTAAGTTCTAATGGTAACAGAGAAGATATATAGAGGTACGATAGGGGTTACTGAATGGCATTAACAAATGAAAATAGTTAAACCCACACAAACAAGACTCTGGGATGATGGGGTAGGGGTGGGAGGAAGAAGGGTAATTAAAATGGAACACTCTCTGAACCTGGCATGCACTCCTTGATCTCCCATCTTGATGGTAATGATACAGTAGGAGATAAAACAGGCCATAAGGTTACTCATGTGGTTGAATGTAGTTCTACTGCTGTTAACATTCCACTACACCTCAATGATACCCAGATTCACTGGATCTGGTCAAAGTCTGTCCCACTTAGCATAATGCAGGGTAAACTCATTGTGAAGATGGGACTTCATCCCTGCAATGACTGTATGGTGTGTACTCCTACTGATATTGTCATGTATGAAGGCACCTGTGACAGATTAGTGAGAATAAGGTCAAGTAGATTCTTGCTTTTTGTTAGTTCCCTCATCATCTGTCTGTGTCACAGCTATATCATTTAGGACACTGTCTGCTCAGGCATTGTGTGTTGCTGAGCCATTCATGTTGATGGATATTGAAGTCTCTCACTGACAGTACATTCTGTGCATACATTCCCACGTAATACTTTTCAGCTGAACTCTTGATCGGTACCATGTTCTATCCCATACAGTAAGTCTGGTGGTGAGGGAAAGGCATACTGACAGGCAATCCCATTAATGCCTGCAATGGGAAGGTATGTGATGGCCTTCCCATCTTATTATCATTAAGTGGGCAATGAATTGATCCAGGGCTGGTCTGCTGCTCGCCTGTTAAATGTCACAAGATGCGGCAAAACTACCTGAAAAGAGCTGTTGCAGGCTTCTCACCAGCTCTCAAGTCACCAGACAAGATCCATATTTCCTCATTCGACATTTCAGCAGTTAAAGGGGCCCAAACAGGGTAACTTGATTTTCTGTCAGCTTTGATTGTCCATATATGTTGGACTTTAGATAGCATGTAAAGAATCATTTTAACAGAATAAACTAAATGGAAATTATTGATGACATTTATGCTTCACCTGTCTCTCCTCCCTTAAACCTGTCATTTGTTTGACTAAACTTTTGCTCACTTGACATAATATTTCACTCCCTGACTCATCACCAATTTTATCTGACTCCAGTCCTGTAAAGTGCCTTTGGGTGTTTGGTGTGTGAAGTCTGTTGCATGGCTATGCCATCTCACTATGCTGTATGACCTACTCTTCATAATTAAGTTTACTGCCATCAATCTCTTTAAGAGTTATGGAGCCATAGAGTCATAGAGATGTACAGCACGGAAACAGGCTCTTCGGTCCAACTTGTCCATGCTGACCAGATATCCTGAATTAATCTAGTCCCATTTGCTAGGACTTGGCCCGCATGCCTCTAAACCCTTCCTATTCATATAACCATCCAGATGTTTTTAAAATGTTGTAATTGTACCAACCTCCACCACTTCCTCTGGCAGGCCATTCCATACACGCACCACCCTCTGTCTGAAAAAGTTGCCCCTTAGGTCCCTTTTAATGTTTTCCCCTCTCACCCTAAACCTATGCCCTCAGTTCTGGACTCCCCCACCCAGGGAAAAGACCCTGTCTATTTACCCTATCCATGCCCCTTATGATTTTATAAATCTGTATAAGGTCACCCCTCAGCCTCCGCTGCTCTAGGGGCAACAGCCCTAGTCTATTCAGCCACTCCCTATAGCTCAAATCCTCCAACCCTGGCAACATCGTGTAGTTTTTTTTCTGAACCATTTCAAGTTTCACAACATCCTTCCAATAGGAGGGAGATCAGAATTGCATATGATATTCCAAAGGTGGCCTAGCCAACGTCCTGTACAGCCGCAACATGACTTCCCAACTCCTATACGTCTCCTTATTCTAGTGTGGTAGAAGAAAACACTTCCTGCTCTAACTGAAAGAATGTTTTTGGATTAACAAGGTGTAGTTTGTTGCATGTTGGTAGTTACAGGTTACGTTGATATGATGGACATTGATACAAAGACTTTGAGAGGGATTAGATCATGAGTCTAGTTCTTTCAAGATCCTAAAACGTTCTACATACATGTCAAGAAGACTCCATGCTGAAGAAGAGTCATACCAGACTTTAACCATTAACACTGTTTTCTCTCCACAGATGTTGCTAGACTTGCTGAGTTTCTCCAATATCCTTTGTTTAGTCCATTTGACATCATCATAGTAGGCATCACTTATGGCTCTGCTCAGTATTAACCCTTTTAGACCCATGTACAACAAAATTGTTAGTTAAATGCAAGTTTATTTTGTTGATGGTTGCTTATAAAAAAGTTATAAACCACAGAAAAGTAGAAAACTGAATGCACCTCTTAGGTTTATGGGATGAATTCCTTTGGGCTGTCTAACAGCATCGTGATTGGAAACACTGTATTCTATGTCAAGGTAGGCAATGTTTGGTCTGACAGGAGAAACCTAATGCTTATGAAACATTCTTGTTAGTATTGAGTGTTATGTTGAGTTATGACATGTCACAGCATAGTAAAAGGCTAACTGAGCTGACTGATTATGTTGATATTTATACTCCAAACCAGCCTTCTTACATCCCTCTTCATTTTAGCATATTCATCTATTTTGTTTTCCCTCATGTGCTATCTAGTTTCTTTGTAAATGCATGCATATCATGACCTCAAATGCCGCTTGTGATAGCAAGTTCTATATTTCTGTCCCTCTTTGGACAAAAGTTTTCTCCCAATTTCCTGTTGGACTGATTAGTAACCATTTCATATCAATGGCCTCTCATTATGACTTACCCAGCAGCAGAAATATTTTCTCTTCAACTCCCCTTTCTTTTTCTTAAAACCTTTGACTCGTCAGATCTCAGCATTCTCTAAAGTATAAAATGAAAGTTCAGCTTGTTCAGCCTTTACCAGTAAATATATCCTCACAATTCTGATATCATCCTTGTATATCCTTCATTAACTATTTATAGTATATCTAAGTAATATATATATATTATATGGACACCAGAGTCAGAAATTTTGCTCGTACAAGACCAGATGCAGTTGTTGTGTGTGGGTTCTTTCTCGTCTGAAGTAGACTAATGTGGATTAGGATATCCATTTTCTTGGTCTAACTGGAAGATTCTTGTTGAGAAAACAATATGAAGTTTATTGGATAGCAGTAATTTAAAGTACCATAAAGACCATTTGGAAACACTTGACACGGGCCATCTTCTAAAAGGTTTCTTCTTTCCTCTATGATATCATTACAGGCAGTGGTGCGTACTACACTCAATCAAGACTTAATCCTTTCAAATCTTTTAAAAACCCCCATATGCAACAGCAGGAAGGAATAAAGGTCCCATTACTGGCTGGAAAACCAGCCTCTCTCCACCTGTGAACCATTTTTGATGAGGCAGGATGAAGGATGATGGGGTTGGGATGTGTGGTGGTGGAGGTGACGACAACATGCGCTCAAGTTCTTCATGTTCTCTTTTTTCCTGTTTCAATTCAAAACCAACAATGTAGCAGAGTGGCTGAGAACAATTCCACCCAAAGACAAAGAAAACCGAAAGCAACCATTGTCCAGCTTTAAGAAACAGAATTAGTTTCTACACTGATGTTAATGATCTACACCTTGCAGTCTATGCTTATTTCATCTTCGAAAACTGCTGTTCCACTCCTCTCTTAATGTTCCATATGACAAGTTAAATCTGTCTATATTGCAAAAAAATACTAAGCTGCATGATTTTCTGCAGTACTGTAATGAGGGGATTAACCATTCTAATTCACTAGATTCGGGTCAGGGAATTTCACACAATAAAGGAACTAGTTTTACTTTCACTACTTCGAAATGATCATAAACCAGCAAAACCGTGCATTTTACTAGAGCAACAAAAATTTTTTTGCTCCTCAATTTTATAGCAAAATTACTGCCACCTATTTTTGTCTTAACTTTAATAGTGCGCTTAGTTCAAGGTGAATGATCACACAGGGTTTTTGCACATTTAAATGCAGAATCCTTTGAGTAACTCGATACATTGCAGCACTTCCACTTTATTTATTTGGACAGCTGATGGACTGAGTTTGTGACAAAATATTGAGGAATCCCCTAGAGGAAGGATGTTTGCTAACACAGACTTGCAGAAAGCTAACATTGAACTGCATGGACTGAAGAGCAGAATTTACAATTCAGCAGTTATTTGACCTTTGACCATTGTTACTGGCCCCTTGATGTTGTCAGCTGAGTCAAGCAAATTCAAAATTGCAGTGACATTACTTACATTGTTCCAACAAAATCTCTTTGAAGTTCACCATGATATTTGACCTGTTGATCTACCACAAGGAAATGTAAAACAGTGCAATTAATAAAGCAACTGAGCTGTCATGCCGATCTCATGCATATAAGAGGGTAACTACAACAACAGTTAGCATAGATACTCAACAGATATACAATAACATCTTATACAATGTTAAAAATCACACAACACCGGGTTATAGTCCAACAGGTTTAATTGAAGCACTAGCTTTAGGAACGACGCTCCTTCATCAGGTGACAACCACTTGGTGTTGCATAATTTTTAACTTTGTACACCCCAGTCCAACACCGGCATCTCCAAATCTTATACAATAGTTAATTCAACAAAGGGAATGATAGATACATGCAAAGCATTTGTGTAGTAATGGGTATTCTTTATTGAAAATCCGTAATTCCCAGGCCATATCTTATGGATCATTCCAATCCCATCCTCATTTCACCTTTTTTCCTATGTATTCCGTCGTCCCCATCTACCCTTCCTATGTCATTCCATCAATCTATTCCATATCGCCCAAACATTCTCTCTCTGACACCTTCTCACCTACATGCCATGCTGATCCCATTCCATCTGCTTTCCTACATGCCACCCCAATCCAGACTGAGTCCCCTCCCACGCCATCCACAATCCCAGGTCTTTCACCCACATTCCATTTCTACTCACACCCATATGTATCCCCTCACCAACTTCTGTCATCTTGTGGAAGATTTTCTGAATATTTTGATATGGAGATACTAGTGCTGGACTGGGGTGTACAAAGTTAAAAATCACACAACACCAGGTTATAGTCCAACAGGTTTAATTGGAAGCACTAGCTTTCGGAGCGACGCTCCTTCATCAGGTGGTTGTGGAGTATAAGATTGTAAGACACAGAATTTATAGCAAAAGTTCACAGTGTTACGTAACTGAAATTAGACAATGAAAATTACCTTGATTGTTTGTTAAGTCTTTCATCTGTTAGAATGACCATGTTAGTTTCACTTCTTTCATGTGTAAATCGCAAAAGTTACATTCTCAAGTGAACTTTAACAATTGGTGTTAGCCCAGACAATGTGTTGGGTATTGGCACCCCCCTGTGCTGCTCTCTGTACCATAATGTTTAGACTGATTCTAATCTAAAAAAATGAATTTACAGAATCTTACATGGATTCATGCCGTTTTTGAGCAAAGTACAATGTAACTCTGCAAGTAAAAATTCACCCCACAAGCATACGTGTGTGTGTGTGTGTTGGTGGGGGGAGGGGTGGGGGCGGGATTGTGAGTGTCTGTGAGAGAGAGTGTATGTGTGTGTGTGAGTGTCTGTGTGTGTGTGTGCGTGTATGTGTGTAGGAGTGCCTCTGTGTGTGTGTATAGTGCAATGGGGTCACCTGTAGTGTAAAAACAATGACTGCAGGTGCTGGAAACCAGATTCTGGATCAGTGGTGCTGGAAGAGCACAGCAATTCAGGCAGCATCCGAGGACAGGCAAAATCGACATTTCGGGCAAAAGCCCTTCATCAGGAATAAAGGCAGAGAGCCTGAAGCGTGGAGAGATAAGCTAGAGGAGGGTGGGGGTGGGGAGAGAGTGGCATAGAGTACAATA
>NC_057714.1:34490366-34496859 GCF_004010195.1 Chiloscyllium plagiosum
GAGTTCCTGGACTAGGTGGGATAGGACAGTGTCGAGGTAGGTAGGGGTGAGTTCAGTGGGGCAGGAGCATGCTGAGACAATGGGTCGGCCAGGGTGGTCAGGCTTGTGGATCTTGGGAAGGAGGTAGAACCGGGCAGTGCGGGGTTCCCGGTCTATGAGGTTGGAAGCTGTGGGTGGGAGATCTCCTGCGGTGATGAGGTTCTGTATGGTCTGGGAGATGATGGTTTGGTGATGGGGGGTGGGGTCATGGTCAAGGGGGCAGTAGGAAGAGGTGTCCTCGAGTTGGTGTTTGGCTTCAGCGATGTAGAGGTCAGTGCGCCAGAGCGTCACTGTGCTCCCTTTATCCGCTGGCTTGATGGTGAGGTGTGACATGAACCCAAGATCCCGTTGAGGCCCTCCCTATGGGTACCGAACTTAGCTATAAGACTCTGCTTGGCCACTTTTCACTGCTGCCTGTCCTGAAGTCTGCCTTGGAGGATGGTCACCTGAAGGTCCGAAGTCGAATGTCCTGGACCGCTGAAGTGTTCTCCAACCGAGAGTGAACACCCCTGTCTGTTGATTGTTGTGCGGTGCCCATTCAGCGTCTGCTCGGTTTCCCCAATGTACCATGCCTCAGGGCATCCTTGCCTGCAGCATATGAGATAGACAACGTTGGCTGAATCGCATGAGAACCTCTGGAGGCTCACTGTCCCATCACTGGTCAACCAGTGCCTTAATCCCTAAAAAATCCTCAAAGCATTTTTTAGATTTGTGTGGAAGTCCAAAACCTGTACAGCAGGGTTGAGGTCTGGCTTTCAGCCATTCTAGACAGATCCAATTGTATTTATGGAACAGCCATGGCTATTTCTGGGACATAAGATAAATGCTGCACTTATCAATGAAACAAAAGAGATCACCAGTAGCCTTGAATAAAGCTATCCTCAGATTTCCCTTATGGTGTGGATTTCATCTTTCCTGACGTAGTTTTCAATCTGGCCCCAAGTCAAAGACTCATTCAAGTGATCTCAGTGATGTCATCAAGCAGGAACTGTAACCAGTCACGCCAATGTGTTCTCACAGGCAGCAAACCCGGAACTGAATTTTTTCACATCCAACTTTAAACTTGACCGTTAACAAAATAAATGATTGGGACTTAATCTTGGGATTTGAGTAGAAGCTAACAACAACATTTGAAAAAGTATTATTTGAGAAATGTGTGTTTTCTTTAACAAAGAAATATTTGGCGTCAAACAAATTTAAAATTATTTATTTGGGATCATTGAGGTCTGTTCGACTTTAAGACTATAAGACCATAGATGTAGGAACAGAATTGCACAATTTGGCCCAGTCCACACTGCTCTCCATTCAATAAGATCATGGCTGATCTGATCATTTTCAACATCCACTTTCCTGCTTTTTCCCCATAACCCTTGATTCCCTTAATGACTAGAAATCTGTCAATCTCAGACTTTTACTTAATGATCCAACCTTGACAGGCCTCTGCAGTAAAGAATTCCACAGGTTCATCATCTTTGAGGGAAAAATAATCCCTCTCATCTCTGCCTCAAGTGGGAGACTCCTTATTCTGAGATTATGTCCTCTGGTCCTAGACTCTTCCAAAATGGGAAACAACTTATCCACTCTCTCCTGTCAAGCCCTTTAAGAATCTTGCATATTTCAGTAGGTTAACAGTAACTATGCACTTAGTTTGCTAAAACTCCAGTACACCTCAGTCAACAGAGCATACCCTTGTCAAGGACTTTTAAAGTATGACTAAGTCTTCACCAGTTCATTTGGCTTGGAGGAGTGGCAGTGCTTCATTGAACATAAACCTGCGATAGTCTCTCAGGGGGCAGCATTCCCAATGCTGCTGTTTCAGCAATCCATCATTCCTCTTGTTGTTTCAGCCAGTCAAGTAGGACTGTTGCTCTCCATGCAGAGGCAGTGTAATCTGAAGCCAAGCTTTCTCGACCCAGAGTTGCTAGATGACATCCTCCAAGAACATCTGCTGTCCTCCTGTTGAGAGTTGGCAGCCTTACAGCAACCATAGTCCAGCCACTTGGGACCACTTGGAGTGGCAAAGGCATATAGAAAGCAGTCATCGCTGGGATATACAAGGATGAATAATACACTTTTGTTTGTATAACTGATGTATTTTTGGATAAAAATCTTATGAAAAGGTTATTGTTGTTGGCTTTTATTTCACATACTGGGCCAAGAGGATGCTGTGATGGGATGATTCAGATGGATGGCAAGACTGGATGAAGAAGGTACATTTGCATAAGGGATGAGGGAGGTTGAGCAGGAGCTGTTGGACAGCCCAGCCAAAATGAAAGACTGTTGAGGACATCCTCCCTGCCTGCCTCCTCTTTGAGGTGGTATATGAATTCCTAATCAAGTCGGGTTAAATGAGGTTGCCAGATACAAATGTAATCAGATTGGTTTGGGGGCAGGGTGCAGTAGTCAGATTCTGGGTACTCCTGGGTCAGATCAGGCAGTCGGTTGGGTCAGAATGGGGTTAGTTGCAGGGTCACGCTTTGGGTATATAGACGAGAGCATCAGCGTGAGTGATTGGGGAATGGGAGAAGGGGTCAGTAGTTTGATTACTCAGGAGTTAAACTCAGATTTTTATATCTATTATTTTCTAAATAACTTTTCAGGTAAGTATGTCAGATCTGTCTGATTCAGAAATGAAGACATTTTCAGAGGGTCCTGAGACGCAAAGGAATTGTCCTTCAGAATTTCAAAACTTCCATATTTCTGGATCCCCACATTACACTGTTATCATCTTACTCTCAGCAATGGATGAAAACAAAATTGAGCTGAAGACTGGAAGGACAGGTCCGCCTGATGGCAGATGTGTGAGATAATCTAGTTAGAGAAAAGATGCAAAAACTCTTTTGAAGAGAAGGTTTCTAAAAATTA
The DNA here is from genome assembly GCF_004010195.1 of Chiloscyllium plagiosum. Classification (NCBI taxonomy): domain Eukaryota; kingdom Metazoa; phylum Chordata; class Chondrichthyes; order Orectolobiformes; family Hemiscylliidae; genus Chiloscyllium; species Chiloscyllium plagiosum. The sequence goes on from NC_057714.1 coordinate 34,493,271, forward strand.
GAAGACAGGTAACCTGACAGAGAAATAGAAAACCAGAAAGTTTCAGAGGTCCAAAATCCAGCGAGTGAGAGTTCTGGATGGCAGTGAAGCATGGAATATAAATAGAGCGGCAGCTTGGAACAGTACACAGGTTGAAATAAATATTTATTTCTCTACCCAGTGTAAATGCATTTTTCACTTTCTCGTGAGTCTCTTCGGTACAGATTCACAAAAATAGATGCAAGCGTGAATATATTTCTTAATTTTGCTAAGCTCAGAATTCAGAACTTCCAAGATTTCACATTTTTAATGCTATGATATACCAATTCCCTCAGATATGCAAACTTAAACATCTGGTTCTCTTGGAATCCTATTGGTAGGGGTTATATCCACTACAAAGGTGCAATTTTATTGAACCTGGTTGAGCTCTGAGTACTTGCCCTACAGCCATTATTCATGTGAGTCTTGACTTTGACACCACTGGATTTTCCTCTGCTATTTCCACAGCAATAATTGTAGCAGTGATAATGGTAAAATGGAGCGGTGTGTCTTATTGCAACACCTATTCCCCCTGCCGCCAACCTAACACACACAAATACACTACTGCTGGCTGAAGCCTGCTCACCACCCACCACTCAATTATCTATGGTTTCTGGTGCAGGTAACAGTACAGTATAATAACAATACAAAGCAATTCTTGAATCTTAAATTTATGCATGTCAAGTTCTCTATCGAATTACTGTCAAAATGTTATTACAACATTAATGAAGCCTTATTAAAAAGTAACTCTCTGCACTTTTTTAATTAGGTAAAATAATGAATCCACTCTGCTCACAAGGGATGCCTGTCACAGTACTGTCACCTACTTCAACCTATAGCACAGATATCAATGCAAGCCAATATTAATGCTGATTTCTTATCTCAATCTGACGGAACTTTCTCTGCCTTGAACTGAAATGATGTGGAGGCAAATCAATCTCGTGCACAGCCACCCACAGCTGGGAAATAACCTATATTCCCTTCAGAAGTTAGTTTTTTGACATAACTGCCATAGTTATTTTCATAAAATATTTGCATAAGACACTTTCCTCGTTCATAGGAAAGAACTCAATTCTTTGATTTGAAGTAGGATAAGGAATTTGGATCAACAAAACCTTATCAGGAAAGATAGAAGAGAGCCAAGATTTTTGTATTCATTCACTAATGTTTGGAAAAGTATAGACTCACAAAAATTGAAAAATAAATTTTGCATAAGACTTTATCAGAATAAAGATAGGACTTGTAGGATTTTCTAAATCTATTCATTGGAATGGTTTGCATTGCAGTTATAATCCCTGGTTCTGATCTGACATTGAGATAGTGGCACTTGATCACTTGGAGTCATATTATGCAGTCTGGTTTACAAGTGGAAAGCTGCTGGCATTGTAGTTAATGCATTGGACATGCCTTACAGATTGATAGATTGAACTCACACTCTGTTGGTGCAAAGTCCAATGCAATCGCATTCAGTTTGGATTCGGATGACCTCTAATAACCCCAAGACTGAAACTGAGAGCTTTCCTGCTCAGTCTGGATTCAGATAGCCTCAGACAATCCCGGACATGCACTGTGAGTTTTCCACAATCAAGAAGAGTTCTAAGACAAAAAAGAAGATACTAATAAGAGGTAACTAGTGGTTTGCCATAGCGTTGAGCCATAGATCTCAATATTTACCATCTACGTTATTGACTTGAATGTAGGGGTGTAAGATGCTCCAGACAAATTAGTTGCAATTAAGAATTAAGAAAATTATAAATGGCAATTGATAGTTTAGGTGAATAGAACAAAATTTGGCAGATGCAGTTTAATGTGGATAAGTGTGAGGTTGTCCATTTTGTTTGGAAAAATAGAAAAGCAAATAGGAATCCTAAGAAAATTGAAGTCAGTGGAATTCTGGCCGAGCCTCTCCCTTAGCTACTGTCATTGCACAAGGAAGCATGGTGATGGTGCTTGGAGTCTGAACACCAAATGTTCACTGCAGGCGTTCTTCAGCGTAGTATCCTAGGACCAAGTGTTTTCAACTGCATCATCAATTATATTGCCCCAAATTAAGGCCTCTCCGAGATGGATAAGGGTAGTAGATGTAGATGAGCAATCTCCTTCAAAATATAATTCCTTTACTGCTGTTGGTCAAAATCCTTGACTCCCTCACTAACATATAGGAGAGCGATCACTGCACCATATGAACTGAAGAATTCTGAGAATGTGGTTACATGGCAGATAAATATTGGCCTTGCCTGAAACAGACATTTCAAGAACGAATAAAAATAAATCAGCAAATATATCAGTAATACTTTCACCATAGAATCCCTAACAGTGTGGAAGCAGGCCATTCAGCGCATCGAGTCCACAACACCCTCTGGAGAGCATCCCACCCAGATCCATCCCCTATGCCTGTAGCCCGAATTGACCATGTCTAGTCCACCTCGCCTGCACATCCTTGGACACTGTAGGCAATTTGGCATGGCCCATCCACCTGATCTGCACTTTTGTGGCAGGAAACCAGAATATTTGGAGGAATCCTATGCAGATACGGAGAGAATGTGCTCTCCACACAGTCAGTCGCCCAAGGGTAAAATCAAACCCAATCTCCTGGTGTTGTGAGGCAGCAGTGCTAACCACCGAGCCACCATGCCGTCATATTAATGTCTCAATTATTGAAATCTACTCTACCACATAAGTTAGAGACGCCAGTGTTGGACTGGTGAGTACAAAGTTAAAAATCACGCAACACCAGGTTATAGTCCCCCAGGTTTAATTGGAAGCACTAGCTTTCGAAGCGCTGCTCCTTCATCAGGTGGTTATGGAGAATAAAATTGTAAGACACAGAATTTATAGCAAAAGTAACATCTCACCGTAAATATTTGCAATAAATTCTGTGTCTTACAATCTTATTCTCCACAACCACCTGATGAAGGAGCAGCGCTTCGAAAGGTAGTGCTTCCAAATAAACCTGGAATCTGGTGTTAGCTTTTCTAAATACAGTAGTGATCCTATTTCAATTTACATCTTTGCTGGACACATCTTTTATTTCTTTACACTCAGTTCTTCTATAATGCGATTGTGATGTTCTTGTACAAACCTGCATAACAGTAAAAATCGTGCTTTAGAACCAGTGCTTAAAGTGTTGGCAATGTAATCGCATTACAGTCAACTCATGTTTTAAAAGTTCATGCTTTATAAACAACTTCCCCAATTCGTCAATCACGTTACAGTGAACCCGCGTTGACGAAACACACGTTATAGAGTATGGTCTGCATTTCTCTCATTACTATCTAATTATACTTATGTATTTGGAAAGGCAAGGACTGATTCGGGATAGTCAACATGGCTTTGTGCATGGGAAATCATGTCTCACAAACTTGATTGAGTTTTTTGAAGAAGTGACAAAGAACATTGATGAGGGCAGAGCAGTAGATGTGATCTATATGGACTTCAGTAAGGCGTTCAACAAGATTCCCCATGGGAAACTGATTAGCAAGGTTAGATCTCATGGAATAGAGGGAGAACTAGTCATTTGGATACAGAGCTGGCTCAAAGGTAGAAGACAGAGGGTGGTGGTGGAGGGTTG
>NC_057714.1:34497208-34519220 GCF_004010195.1 Chiloscyllium plagiosum
GTTGGAGGATCTGAGCTATAGGGAGAGACTGAACAGGCTGGGGTTGTTTTCCCTGGAGCGTCGGAGGCTGAGGTGTGACCTTATAGAGGTTTACAAAATTATGAGGGGCATGGATAGGATAAATAGACAAAGCCTTTTCCCTGGGGTCGGGGAGTCCAGAACTAGATGGCATAGGTTTAGGGGAGAGGGGAAGGATATAAAAGAGACCTAAGAGGCAACATTTTCACGCAGAGGGTGGTTTCATGTATGGAATGAGCTGCCAGAGGATGTGGTGGAGGCTGGTACAATTGCAACATTCAAGAGGCATTTGGATGGGTATATAAATAGGAAGAATTTTGAGGGATATGGGCTGGGTACTGGCAGGTGGGACTAATTTGGGTTGGTATATCTAGTCAGCATTGACGGGTTGGACCGAGGGGTCTGTTTCCATGCTGTACATCTCTATAACTCTATGACTAAATGATCAGCCTTTTCATATTTACTCTTTCTTTCCCTCCATGCTATCATGAATCTATGTTTTGCTTTACATCTCTGTCACTACTTGCTTATAACCTTGCACAACTGTAACTCTAGGAGCAAGTGAGGACTGCAGATGCTGGAGATCAGAGTCAAAAGTGTGGTGTTCGAAAAAGCAAAGCAGGTGAGGCAATATCTGAGGAGCAGGAGAATCAACATTTTGGGCACAAGCCTTTCTTCAGGCATGAGGCTTGGGACAAGTCTCATGCCTAATGAAGGGCTTATGCCTGAAACATCAATTCTCTTGCTCCTCGGATGCTGCCTGACTTGCTGTGCTTTTCCAGCACCACACTCACATCTGTAACTCTATCTAGCTCTGACACAAGGTAATTGACCTGACATGGCAAATCTCCTGAAGAGTGGCAATTGCCATCAGATTGTCCCTCTGCGCTTACATTTTAAACAATGATGAATGAAGATCTGACCAGATCTTCTGAACCGGGCTGCTTCTGAAATCGTGAGTGCTCTCCTTCTTTTGTGGCAGGTCTTCATTCGCTATCACAATAAAAAGCTTTGGGTCACTTCAATAACATTGAAGTGTACTAATGAATAAGTATGCATGAAGTCAGTGGGTTAGGTGGTTGGTTTGGTGTGATCTTGTAAGGGATAGGTTGAAGGTTCTCAAGCTTCCATGGGGAATCAGAATGTCCATTATGTTTAAGGTCATTGAAAAATTAACTAGTCAGAGTACCTGTGGTGGAGAGATAAGGGGTGACTGGAGGATCCAGGAGGGTCAGTTGTACAGTTAGATATGGTTTTAATCTGTCTTATATCTAACAAGTTTAGTAATCTTATTACGAAAGGTTTAATTTTTGTGTAATTATGGGGACTTGTGGTTCTGCAACTATTTCAACTTCAAAACCATAAGGTCATATCCAGTTAATAACTATCCAAATCTCAATCATCTTATAAACAAATATTTTGGACATTTACCATTTTTAGATATTTTACTTATGTACTTCTAAATAGCAGAGAAACCATGTCTTGCTCCACTGTAATGCAATAATGAAGGAAAAGCTCACATCAGGAGCAACTGAACTGTTCTGATCAACATGGTCCTGGGTTCAATCACCTGTATTAACTGAGGATAATAGTACTTTTCACAATTAGCTTAGAACCAACAAAAGAGAAAATCATATTTGACCTAAATTTCACCAGTCTACTTCCCATGATAGTTTGGGTCAGAGTGACCACCGCACTGGCCTGGTGGAGACAAAATTCTATCTCACAGAATCGCTGAATTGGTACAGTGCAGCAGAGGACATTCAGCCCTATACCAGCTCATTAATTGAGCATCATTACCGAGTGCCAGCCTCCTGCTTTTTTCCCCGTTCCCTTGCTCATTATTTTCAATCAAATAATCATAAAATGCTCACTTGACTGTCCATACTGAGGATACCTTCTGTCGTGTTGTGCAGCACTGTCACCATGCAAAACAACATAGATTTTGAAGTGAGGTAGCAACTCAATGGTGGGCATCTATGAGGCAGCGTAAGCCAGCAAAACTGGAGAATTGTTTGCGAATACAATCTACAACCTCATGGGTTGGCCTATATCCCTACCCTAGCTTTACCATCAAGCCAGGGAGATCAGTATTGATTGAATGAAGAGTGCTGGAGACAATGCCAGGAAAAACACCAAGCTTATCTAAAAATGAGGGGTCAACCTAGCGAAGCCACACTGCAGAACTACTTGTGTGCCAAACAGCATAGGCAGCAAGTGGTAGATAGGGTGAAATGATTCCAGAGACTATGCCCTGAACCTATGCTCTTCAGTCCTTCCATATCTATTCATGAAAGGTGGTAGATAACTAACCAAGCCATTAAGAGAAAGAGGCATCACATCCTTACTGAAGGGGGAGCCCAGAATATCATTATGAGGGGGCACGGACCGGTTAGATAGGGAATGATTGTTCCCTTTAGTTGAAAGTCCATAACAAGGAGGCTTAGATATAAGCCGATGTGCAGGAGGTTTAGAAGGGACTAGAGAAAATACTTTTCACTCATATGGTAGTGGGAATCTGGAATACATTGCCAGGGGTAGAGGTCGGAAACCTGACAACCTTTAAAAAAAATGTGGACAAGCACTTTAGTTGCCATAACATTCTAAGCTATAAACCAAGTGCTGGAAAGTGGTATTAATGTAGACAGATCAATACCAATTCGATGGGCTGAAGGGCTAGTCTTTGCTGCATGACTCTATGATTCTCCATGATCAATAAAAAAGGATGCTGAAGTATTTGTAAAATTCCTCAACCAGAAGTGCTGTGTAGATGATCCACCTTGGCGTCTTCCAGGCATATCCAGCATCATAGATGCCAGGTTTTTATTAATTTGAAAGCGCTGAAAGTGATAATAAGAAGCTGCTGAAGATATTGGGTATTGCAAAGCTTATGGGCATTAATAATGTTTTAGTAATAGAACTGAAGATTGTGCTCCAAAACTTCTGTTCCCCCTTTCCAAACTGTTGCAGTACAGTCACATCAACATCTACCTGACAATGTGGAGAGTTGCCAAGCTACGTCCTGTACACAAACAGCAGGACAAGTCCAACGTAGCCATTGCCACCTCATCAGCCTACTCTCATACAAAGATGGTTGAGGTTGTTGGAGGCCAGGCATCTCAGTTCCAGGACATCACTCCATGAACCCTCAGAATTAGTTTGTAGGCCCAACCATCTTTAGCTGCTTCATCAATGATTTTTCCCATAACATAACGAGAGAACTGGGAATATTTGCTGAGAATCACATGATGCTCACATCTCCTTAGATACTTAAATAATTCATATCCATATGCGGAACAATATCCAGGTTTGGGTTGACAAGTCACAAGTAACATTTGTGCCACACAAATGCCAAACAATGGCCATCTCCCAACAACAGAAAATCTAACCATCACCCACTGATATTTAATGCTACTACCATTGCTAAATAGCCCCTGCCTCCCCATCAACATCTTGGGGATTACCATTGACCAGAATCTGAACTAGACCTGCACATTAATGCTAGGACAAGCCATAGAAGCATGGAATTTCAACCGGAACTCTATCAACAAACACATTGACTTGGATCACATTTACCGCACCCTGAGAAAAAGAACAGGAAATAACATCAGCACAGGAAATGACACAATCAATTCAAGGAAATCTAAACACATAAATAAAAAGCGGGCAATACCACCACTGCTTCATCCGGAGGCTCACTGATGACCTTACCTAGTATGGTGACAAAACATCTGAAAATGAAACTTGCAGCTCAGCGAGCAAATCTACATCCGCATCCGCATTAATACTATGGGTACAAGACCATGTCAGAGGATGAGAGACTTCATGCAATCACTTCCGACTCTGGGATGCTTATACACCATCTGTAATGCACGGCATACAATTAATTATGTTTCCATTTTTTGATTTACAGATGTTCCTGTGATGTAACTTAAACTCTTTGTAGTGACAGCCTATATAAAATGCTTGTTCAATTAATTTGCACCTCTTTAATTTCAAGGTTTAATTTCCAGGCCCAGTTTCTATAGTCCCAATGCTAACTTTGTTAACTCATTGCTTTTTTCAAATATATATTGGAACTCTTGATACTAAGTGTTTTTATATTCCTAGCCAGGTTTCTCTCTTACTCCAGTTTTTCACTACTTATTAATCTCTGATGTCATTCATTGATTTTTGTTTCGACATATATTTTATCTAATCTTGTTATCTACCACACATCATTGTGCAATTATATATTCTGACTTTAAGTTGAGTACTATCTTTAACTTTTTTCATTGACCACAGATGGAGGGTTGTCCTTGAAATTTTTCTTTCTGGTTGGAATATATTGATTTTGTGTATTCTGAAAAGTCTCCATACATGTTTACCCTTGCATTTATATGATCTGTTCCTGAACCTAAATTGCCAGTTGATTTTTGTTACCTCTTCTTTTATGCTCTGATAATCACTCTTATTTAATTTACTAGTCTTGGACCCTTTCTTCTCTTCCTCAATCTGAAGTAAAATTCAATCATTTATGATCACTGTCAACTTGACACTGTCAACTGACTTCTTTCCAGTCTCTGTGTATTCAAAATCCCACATCATTATAACTGTATGTTGAGCCAAATTCCGTTTTTTTTTTATATATACTCCATTCTGCCAGATGGTAACTGTTCATAGGCCTGTATATCACTCCCACAAGTTACTGCTTGCCTTTATCATTTCTTGTCTCTGCTAAAACTGCTTCTACATCTGAGTTTCTCAGTTTAGGTTATCCTTCTACTTTAATGTTATTCTTGGGTTTTGGAAGTGTCAATTTGGAGACCAAATATAGGATGCAAGATGTATGTCAGGCCCTGCGGACACCCTGGTGTATTTCCCAGGCAGTTAGAATACCTGCTCCCTGGGAAAGGCTTGGTGGACCAGCTGGTCTTTCAGTTCATTATTTTCATGGTTTCAAATGGAACAAAACTGGTTTCACATTAGTGTTGCTGCACCAGTAATAGGAACTACAGGCCAAGAAACCTGTGGCCTGTTACTTCTAGCCAATATGTAATTTTAATATTATAGTTGAGTTTCCCTTGCTTTAATTCAGTGTGAGCTATGTGATATTTAACTGATGGAATGCTGGAGCTTGTAATGGCAGGTCAAAGCATCATTTTCTAAACAAGTTCAGTTGCAAGTTCAGATCTAGTTTGAATAACAGCCATTGTGTATTAAAACTTGCTGTGAAAGCATTGCCATCCTTGTTTTTAAATCTCTCCATGTGTTGGCATTTCTCGAACAGTATAATCTCCTCCAGCTCTGCAATTCTTTTGAGATTTTTGTGTTTCTCTAATTCTGGCCTATTGAGCATTTTCTAGTGCTCCATCATTGGTGGCTGTTTCTTCAGTTACCCAGCTTCCATACTTCCCCACATCTCTACCTTTAATTCTCACTCAGGCACTTTTTAAGGCATGCCTATTTATCAAAGATGCAAAGTTTTATTAGATTCCCTACAGTATGGAAACAGGCCATTTGGCCCAACAAGTCTACACCGGCCCTCCAAAGAGTAACCCACTCAGACCCATTTCCCCCGACTAACGCACCTAACACTGTGGGCAATTTAGCATGGCCAATCCACCTGACCTGTATATCTTTGGATTGTGGAAGGAAACCGGAGCACCCGGAGGAAACCCACGCAGACACGGGGAGAAACTCCACAAGACAGTCGCCTGAGGCTGGAATCACATTCTGGTCTCTGGCGCTGTGAGGCAGCAGTGCTAACCACTGAGCCACCGTGCCGCCTCTGTTTGTTTTTATGGCTCAGTGCACATTTTGTTTTATGATAAAGAGAATGCTAGAGAATTGTAGCAGGTCTGGTAATATCTGTGGAGAGAAATGAAGTTAATGTTTGAGTGTGGTATGACGTCTTCAGAACCAGACTTGAAATGTTAATACTATTTCACTCCACAGATGTTGCCAGACCTGCTGAGGTTTTCCAGCATTCTCATTGTTCGTTTCAGATCTGCAGCATTCATTAGATTTTGCTTTCATTTTATAATGTTTCTGTGCAGTGTGTTGTGATATTATATTGCATTTCAGGTGTTATGTAAATATAGCTGATGTTGTAGTTTGACTGAAGAAACTTTGATTAAATATACCATCGTGATGATTGAGTAATGTAAGTGGGTGGTATGTTATTCATAAAAAAAGAAGAGTAACATTGTACAGATCCCTGCTGAAAACAAGTCTTTGTTTTGATCACAATTCTCTTTTGACATACGTAAATAGTCAAACACGTTTAGCACTGTTAACCTGTACAAGATATTCCCTTGACAATAGAGAAAGTCTTGTGCAGCAAAACTGGAAAGTCTCATTCGGCAACAATAGAAACACTGCATATATTTAACAGGCAGTGAACAAAACAGCAATCCACTCATGGGTAGACATTGGTAAGTAAAAATTATTGAACCACACATTTATAGAAAGAGGCTATTCATTTTATCCTGTTTTTGCCAAATTTTGGAAGAGCTATTCAGTTAAATCTATTTCCTATTCTTTGTCCTTGGCCACATTTAATCGGACAATCATTCATCTTTACCAACATGAGTTGACTTTCCATGTTCTATTAAGTGGCCTTATCCTGGAGTAAAAATCAGAGTTATCATATGTTGTGGGTATAAAATCTATTTACGAAATACTTGCTCCAGACAGTTTTGATGTAGAAATTTCTCTATGTCTGTGTAAATATTGCTTCACAGCCTCAGGGAAGTCTTTGTGCCTGCAGAGCACTCTGATCATTCTATTCTGGCCAGAGAAAGAAGAGGAAAAGGAGCAACAGCTGCAGAAGCTGCACTAGAAATCTCCAGAAGCTGCATTTGGATTTAGATCCACCTACTGATACTTGCATAGTATCATAAGATGAGGTCATTTGATCCATTGCATCAGATTACTGAACAGGAGTACATAGAGGATCATACATGTTCCGAAAAACTGTTGTAGGCCTATTAACCCTCCACACCAAGACTTGCAGTACAAAGCCTTGTCTGTGGAACTGAAACTACAGCCCTTCATGTTTCCATCTCTTTACGGGTTGCACAAAGTGACATAAGTAAATTTAGTCCATCTGCAGTCCATGTCTATATTGAGACTATGTTGAACATTATAAGTAGCAAACTGACTCTGGAGGAATTTACACATATACATCAAAACATGTCTGATGGCTTCCGAATATAGTTTTACCAAGATATCGATCCTCACAATCCCAACTAGTTTAACATATGTTGCTGTGTATCTCTGACTATGCATGCACTCTCTGAAGCTGCTCCTTTTTTACTAGGCTGCCATTATTATTCTGGATTAGTGGTGCTGGAAGAGCACAGCAGTTCAGGCAGCATCCAAGGAGCAGCAAAATCGACGTTTCGGGCAAAAGCCCTTCATCAGGAATAAAGGCAGAGAGCCTGAAGCGTGGAGAGATGAGCTAGAGGAGGGTGGGGGTGGGGAGAAAGTAGCATAGAGTACATGTTTACTTCAGCCTTATCCTGGAGTAGGCTCTCTCACTCTCTGAGGTATTACACTGATTTGTTTACAGGTTATTGACTACAGCTCTCCAGCAGTGTCTAAATTCTATTCTTTACATGCTTAGAATGGAATTTGTATAGTATAGAAGCAGGGCATTTAACCCATCGAGTTCACACCAATCCTCCGAACAGCATCCCACTCAACCCTGTTATAGACGATCCCTGTAACCTGCATTCCCAATGGCTAACCCATTAGCCTGAACATCCGTGAACAGTTTAGCATGGCCAATTCACCTAACCTGCACATCTTTGGACTGTGGGAGGAAACTGGAGTACCCGGAGGAAACCCACACAGGCATGGGGAGATTGTGCAAACTCCACACGGACACTTGCCCAAAGCTGAAATCAAACCCAGTTTCCTGGTGATGTGAGGCAGCAGTGCTAACCATTGAGCCATTGTGCTTCTCTGTTGTCTGATCATCTACCCAATTCTGCTGATGTCTGAATACCATCATCAGTTATACTGTCATCATCTGCATATTCCATTATCCTACACCAACTCCTCACATTTTTTATTGTTAAAATTCCCCTCAAGGTATCTATCCTAATGCCCTAGCAAATGGTAACAATCAAACTTCAGCACCACACTGAGAATGGGAGATGGATGTTTTGATCATTGTCATCTTTATTAATGATAGCAAAATCCCAATGTAAGTTAAATTTCTAGCTACTAAATATAAACATTTAACATTTTTTTCACTTACTTCTACTGAAAAAAAATCCTGGATTTCTCTTGAACCAGTGAATTTGTAAAAACTGATTTTCCCTCAAAGTTGAGAGAAAAATGACAAGTCAAGGTGTGTGCAACTTGCAACCATAATTTCAGCTCTCATGGTGTATGCAATATGTGCCATTGAACTATCAGTAGAAAAAGAATCAAAAGTTGTACTTAGAAGTCAGATATTTTTCAATAGTCCTGGCGATTGATTTTGAGGCCTCAAACAGTGGCACAGTGGTTAGCACTGCTGCCTCACAGCGCCAGAGACCCGGGTTCAATTCTGTAATGTAATCTAATCTAATCTAATTGGGTTGGTGAAGTTTGCCAATGTGGGGTGTAGGCACAGTCACAGAGAGTAGGGTCCATGGCAGCAGCAGCTTTAGGACACCTATATTCCATAGACTGTTACGGTTCAGGAGGCAGCTCATCCAACACTTTCTCGAGGACAATAATGGGAGGACAATGAATTCTGATATTCATAAAGATGGATTTGGGAGCACTCCATCACATGATTGACATGAAAGGAGTGGAGTCTGAATTAGGGTTGCACCAGGGGCTAGCAAAGATAAAGACATCCTCATGAACTTGGAGGGGAGCACTCTTGCTTGCTCACAGGCAGCTTGCAAACAGGCAAATTATCAAAGTTATCTATATCTCTCTTGCTAGTTGGCTTCTCCACTAGACTTCTTTTCTTGGACCTCATTGAGATAAAGATTCCTCATATGGTGAGCTTAAAAATAACCTTTTGCCGATTGAACCTTTTCTTTGTTGGGTCGACTTCCGTCTGCTCTTAGTGAGAGCTATACCAAGGGTCTGAATCTTTACCCAATATGTTAAGGTGATTAAGAATCGGGTCAGTTGCGAGAATCTAAGATTTTAAAGACATTTCAAATTCTTGACCATAGTCTCCTACACCCAATCTGGCCAGCGATTTCAACCCTTTATTACTTTCTATATAAGTCTATATATTCTGTATATTCAATTTGCAATGGTCAGATAGCTTATTGTGTTTTGTGATGATGGTAAATTTAAATAATTTAAGCAAAATTCAAGTTGGTAGGCTTCACCTATCATTGGCACTTGGCGAGAGGAGGCACAATAAAATTGACATTAGTCATACGTAGTCAGTGCGATTTATTAACCATCTTTCTCCCTGACACTTAAAAATGGATGCCAGTGTAATGTATTTTTTATTCATGAATGACTCAGAAGGAAATAACCCTTTTTCCTTATGATCTTTTGCAAATCTGATCTATTATACTTTACATATCTATCAACAGGATCCAGAACACAATATTTGACACATTTTATCTTTGCACATCATTTGTGCAGACCTGAAATTTTAAATTAAAGCTGTGTTCGTAGAATTGATTAAAATCAGCTTTAGGAAGACTCTAAATATAGTTATTCAGAGCATATAGCTATTTATGAACTGTTGGATATCTTGAAGATAAGGTTATATTTAAATAATGCTTTGCAGAACATTTTTATTTAAAAAATATTCAGTGTTTGATGAAGAAAATCCTGCATGAAAATTGCTTATTTTTGCAAAATAGATTTCGAGAAATGTAATACTGTGCATGATTGCCCGACCATTTAAAGAAAGATTAAACAACTGTTTGCAAACTCACATGGACCCTATTCAATGCTAGGCTGTGCACTGATTGAGACAAGACTTTCACATTGAAAGGGGGAACAGGAGCAGAGGCTGTTTTCAGATTCTGAAGCTGAAAAGCCACTGATCTGGAACTTTCACAGACATGACCCCTTAATAGATCTGAAGATAGGTTCCCCAAACAATTAAGGGCGCATGCAAGCTCTTGCAACAGAAGAACTAAGTAGAAGCCTTCTAGCCTGGGAGCAACAGGAGGCTGCAGTAAAGGGCGAGCAATTGAGAGAGTGCTTTTGCAAGAAAATGTCTTCTCAGCAATTTTCAAAATATGTAATTAATGAACAGAAAACAAGCACTGATGCCTTCGCTATGACAAGAATGAGAGGGGGCTGGGCAATTCCTCTAGAAAATAGACAGCCTTTCGCTACACCTCACCAGATTAAATTCCCTATAGTGCGGAAACAGGTCCTTCGGCCCAACAGGTCCACATCGACCCCCCTCAGACTAATGCACTTAACAGCTATGGGCAATTTAGCATGGCCAACTCACCTGACCCGCACATCGTTGGAATGTGGGAGGAAACCGGAGTACCCGGAGAAAACCCACGCAGACACAGGGAGAATGTGCATACTCCACACAGATAGTTGCCTAAGGCTGGAATCAAACCTGGCGCTGTGAGGCAGCAGTGCTAACCACTGAGCCACTGAGCCACCCCACCGAAGGCAGACAAGGAGACTGATCTCCCCTCGCCTCTGACATGGCCTGCTGCTTGTTGCACACCTCCAGGCAGATAAACTGGCTCTTTTCACATTAAGAAACTGACCACAAAATCCCCACTGAGCCTCCTTTTAATGCTGAAGAATCTTATTGAGCTGAACTTTTATTCTCTCATGGGACGTGAGTGTCGCTGGCTGACTAGCAATTATTGCCCATCCCTAGTTACCCTTGAAAAGGTACCTGTCTTAAATCACAGCAGTTCACAAGCTGTAGGAAGACTCACAATGCTGCTAAGGAGGAAATTCCAAGATTTTGACCTGGCGACAGTGAACGAACGCTAACCTATTTCCAAGTCAGGATGGTGACTTTAGATATGCCTGGTGCTGCTCCTGACATGTTCTCCTACATTCTCCATTGAGTCAGGGTTGATTCCCTGGCTTGGGCAATGGTAGTATGGGGAACTTGCCAGGGCATGCAGTTTCAGAGTGTTTTGGAGGACAGTTCTGCCATTGGTGGTGGCCCACAGTACCTCATGGATGCCCAGACTTCAGTTGCGAGACCTGTTCAAAGTCTGTAATATTTAACACAGTGGTAGTGCCACAGAACATAATAGAGGTTATTCTCAATATGAAGGCGGGACTTCATCTTTACACGGACTGGGGGGTGGTGTCTCTTTCCAATACTCTCATGAACAAATGCATCTGCAGCTAGCGGATTGGTCAGCATCAAGTCAAATTTTTTTCTCTATTTTGTTGGTTCCCTCACCACCTACAGCAGACCGAGTCTAGCAGCTATGTCCTTTACGATTGACTAGCTCGATCAGTAATGATGCTGTTGAACCAATGCTCATGGTTGATGTTGAACAGCCCCACTCGAAGTACATTTTGCCCCTAGCCACTGTCAGTGCTTCCTGGAAGTGTTGGTCAACATGGAGGCAGTACTGATTCATCACCCCAGGGAGGACAGTATATGTTGGAGGTGTCCTTGTCTATGATTAACTTGATGCCATGAGATTTCATAGGATCTGGAGCCATTGATGTGAACCCCCCTCCCCCAACTGTATAACATTGTGCCACCACCTCTCCTGTTAATAGGACAGGACATGTCCAAGCATGATGATGGTGGTGGTGATGTCTGGGACATTCTCTGTAAGGTATGAATGCATGAATATGGCTGTATAGGCTGTTGCTTACCTAGTCTGTGAGACAGCTCTCCCAGTTTTGGCCCTATCTCGCAGATATTAGTGAGGAGGGTTTTGCAGAGTTGACAGGGCTATTTCTGCTATTGTCTTTTACAGTGCTTAGATTGATGCTAGTTGGTCCATCCTGTTTCATTTCCTTATTGAAACTTTTTTTGTGATTTATACAACTGAGTGCTTGCAGAGTGCGTTTGAGCATCATCCACGTTGCTTTAGCTCTGGAGTCACATGTAGACCAGACCAGGTGAAGATGGAAGATTTCCTTCTCTGAAGGACATTAGTGGACGAGATGGGTTTTTCCAACAGTTGAGAGTGTGGAAAAGCACAGCAGGTCAGACAGCATCCGAGGAGCAGGAGAGTCGACATTTCGGGCATAAGCCCTTCATCAGGAATGCTTTGCTTTTCTAGCACCACACCCTCGACTCTGATTTCCAGCATCTGCAGTCCTCACTTTCTCCCAGGGCTTTTCCAACAATCAACAATGGTGTCATGGTCATAATTAGACTCTTAATTGCAGTCTTTCTTTTATGGAATTCATGTTCCTCCAACTGCCATGACAGGATTCAAACCTGTGTACTCAGAATATTGGCTGAATTTCTGAATTAATTGCCTAGCAATAATACCATTAGACTGTCACCTCCCCTAACACAAGAGGACAGTCAGTGCTGCTGGGTCCCAAACCCAACTCGACAAACATTGACTGGCACTGAGAATGGCCAGAGATGTTATTTTCTCTCGCCAACCAGCTCTGTTTCTGATCATAGCAGGGCCTGTCTGTCCAGTAACTCATCCAGCACCATGACTTCTTGATTCTCCCTCCATAGTATCAGGCTGTATTTTACATTTCTTTGGCTGACTCCAAAGTTGCATCAAGTCTTCTGAGTGATTTTCACTGCAAGGACTAACAAAGCTTCTCACCTTATTGTGCCAAACTGGCCTAATTAATTACCAACCAAGCCCCTGTGGCATCTCTAACATCCAATTGTTGTCCCATCTCACCATGTGTGGTTCCCATAGCCACTCAATGGCTATCTGCTGATAGACTGGCATCCTGTGTGAAAGTTGGGAATGACCAGATGTGAACTGCACTATTTATGTATAGGCATGGCATCTCCATTCCTCTGAAGGGTGGTTCAATTTTGCAACAGGTAGAACGACCTCTGGCCATTGAGGATACCGACCTATGTTATGTATTTGGAGCATAAAGGTTGTCTGATAATATCATTAATTCACTGATTTACCTTTTTCTTTGTGCCCCCTCTCAAACTGGACTTTGTCTGCAAATCCCTAGACAAAGTTTGTGTTTTGGCATATAACACATGATCTAGTCCCAAGAGCTGACACTGGCATCTGTGGGAAATAAGCTGTTATTGTCTCATCCAGGAAATAGAACCAGCCCACAAAAGTCTATACACGGATGACAATCTGTGACAAATATACCCTGCAGTATTTTAAAGGATATAAACAAATACCAATTAAGAAATCAAAATAACTGAACAGTGTATTTCCATTGAAGAAAGTAAAGCACAACAGAAAACAAAACGCCATTAACCATGCCATTGATTGCTCCTGAGTTAATGGTATTAACCTTCAACATCCGGTTCCTTTCATTCTCAGCATTAATACTACTTTCTTATTGAAAGTAGCTCATTCCTTTTCATAGTCTTTTCCATCTTGTTTGCTATGGTGTGAATGTTTTAAATTTCAGGAGCAGAGAACAACCAGATCCATATCATTTACTGCAAAAGACAATCCACCATGAGCAGCTCCATCGCCTTCCCCTTGGTGAGACCACACATTGCACACTGCATGCAGTTCTGGTCTTCCTATCTGTGGAACAATGTTCTGGCTATGGAAAGAATGAAAGAAAGCTTACCAGACTGAATCTTGGAAAGCAGAACTGATGTATGAAGAGAGACAGGAATGTATTCAATGTTGTTCACAAGATTGGGGGGTGGTGAGACCTCATAGAAACCGACAAAGTTCTAATAGAATTAAACAGGGTCAGTGTAGGAGAGATGTTCCTGTTGACTAGGGTTCCCATAACCAAGGGTCACAGATAATTGTTATGGGATAGTCCATTTAGGACTGAGAGGAGGAAAGCTTTCTTCACTCAGAGAGTGATGAACCCATGGAATTGTCTGCCACAGAAAATAATTGAGGAACAAAACATTGAATGTTTAAAAAAAAACATAACTTACATTTATTTCTTAGGGATCAAAAGATATGGGGTGAAATCAGAAACAGGGTGCTGTGTTGGATGGTCAATCATCTTCATATTGATTGAGGGAGCAGCCGCAAAGGGCCAAATGGCCTACTCCTGCTCCTATTTTCTGTTTCTATGTTTCCTTCCGGCTGATCTAGAATTATTCAGGGCTTTTGATAATGATGGAATTTCCAGCTTAAAGAAATTCCTGAGGAGGGATTTTCTTTTTCAACAGATAAACGATCATGAATGTGGTGGAATTCTGCTGTCCAGCTTTCATGACTTCAGAACTGGTCATCTCAAGCTGATATTGGACATTTTGGTTCAGTAACAATCTTGGACTTTCAAAACATCTTTATATGAAAGGCTGCTGTATGAGTATTACCATCATATATGTTCTAGGTCAGTAGACTGATTTCTGATTATCAATGATGTAAAAACTTATGGGGTTAACATGAGTAAAAGGCATTGAAGTGTTCAATCAGCCATGATCATATCAAAAGCTGTAGCAGGCATGGTCTACTGAAAGACTTGCCTCTGTTCCTATATGCTGATGCACCACAGCCAGGTTAGAGCTGACAAGTGCTCCTTCTAAATCTGTAAGCTCCACTTGCTGGAAGGACAAGGGCAACAGATGTATGGGAATATAATCACCTGCAATTTCCCCTCCATGTCAAATACTAACCTGATTTATAATTATTATGCCAGTTGCTTCACTGTTTTGGGGTCAAAATCCTGGGGCTCCCTGCCAAAAAGCACTATGAGTATGTATGTAAGTTAGCTCATTGAGCTTGAAGGTTTGTTTTCAGATGTTTCGTCACCATACGCGGCAACATCATCAGTGAGAGTCTCTGGTGAAGCGCTGTGGTATGTCCCACCTCTCTATTTATAGGTCTTGGTTTCCTAAGGTAGGTGATATCATTTCCGGTTCTTATTTTCAAGGGAAGCTAAATTAATGTGTTTATTAAAGGAGTTCTGGTTCGAGTGTCATGCCTCTAAGAATTCTCATGCGTGTCTTTGTTTTGCCTGACCGAGGATGTGTGTGTTGTCCCAGTCAAAGTAGTGTCCTTCTTTGTCTGTATGTATGGAAACTAGTGATAGTAGGTTGTGTCTTTTGGTGGCCAGTTGATTTTCATGTATCCTGATGGCAAGTTTCCCGCTAGTTCGTCCAATGTAGTGTTTTTTGACAGTTCTTGCATGGTCTCTTGTAAATGATGTTAGTTTTGCTGGTAGTTTCTAATGGATCCTGTAGTCACTGTTTAAGTGTGCTGGTAGGTTTGTGGGCTACCACGATACCAAGCATTCTGAGTAGTCAATAGACAATAGACAATAGACAAGTGGTCAACATGGTGGCTCAGTGGTTAGCACAGCTGCCTCACAGTGCCAGAGACTAGAGTTTGATTCCAGCCTCAGGCGACAGTCTGTATGGAGTTTGCACATTCTCTCTGTGTCTGCGCAGATTTCCTCTGGGTGCTCCGGTTTCCTCCCACAATCCAAAGATGCTAAATTGCCCATAGTGTTAGGTGCATTAGTCAGGGTAGGGGAATGAGTCTGGGTGAGTTACTCTTCGGAGGGTCGGTGTGAACTTGTTGGGCCAAAGGGCCTGTTTCCATACTGTAGGTAATCTAATCTAATCTAATCTAATAGGTGCAGGAGTAGGTCATTTGGCTCTTCGAGCCAGCACCACCATTCATTTTGATCATGGCTGATCATCCACAATCAGTATCCTATTCCTGCCTGTCACCCTATATTCTCATAACATCCTCCTCACATTTCATCCTGCCACCCAGCTTTGTGTCATCAGCAAATTTGCTAATATGACTTTTAATGCCTTAATCTATATCATTAATGTATAGTCTGGAAGTCATTTCTGATATGCCTTTGACGTAAGGTAATGTGGCTGGTTGCGTTGTGTCTGCTTGTTTGGGTTTGTTTCAGAGGAATCGGCGGATTGTGTTTATTGGGTACCCGTTGTCCTTGAAAGCGTTTTATAGATATTTTTCTTCTGCTTTTTGTAGCTCTTGGGTGCTGCAGTGTGATTTTGCTCATTGAAATAATGTCTTGCAGCTCCCTTTGTGGGCATTGAGATGATTGCTTCTGAAGTTAAGTATATGGTTCGCGTGTGTTGTTTTTCTGTAGACATTGGTTTGAAGCTCTCCATTAACTGTACATTCAACTGTTACGTTTAAGAATGGGAGTCTGTTGTTGTTCTCCTCTTTTGTTAATTTTCGGCTTGTCAGGATATTATTGTATGTTTCCTCTAACAAGTTCCATTTTGTGATGATAAAGGTGTCATCTATGTAGCGGACCCAAAATTTTGGCTGGATAGACGGGAGGGCAGTTTGTTCAAGTCTCTGCATTAATGCTTCATCAATGAGTCCTGATACTGGTGATCCCATGGATGTTGTGTTGACTTGTTTGTAGATTTTTTTTATCGAATGTGAAGTGGTTGGTGACACACAGGCCCAATAGCTTGAGGCTGTTGTTTTTATTGATGAGGTTCGTGCTATATGGTGTTTGTGGTCCTGGTTTTCCTAGTAGTGATACCAGTGTTTCTTTGGCCAGGTCGATGTTAACTACTGTCAAGAGGGCTGTAACATCAAAGGAGACCATTATTTTGTCCTTGTCTATCTTAGTGTCTTTGGTGTTCAGGAATTCTTGGGTGGAGTGAATGGAGTGGTGTGAATCTTCAATTAGGTGTTTTAGTTTTCAGTGGGGTTCTTTGGCTAATCTGTAAGTTAGTGTACCAGGTAGGGAGACTTCCACCCTAACTATCTTCCCTTGAAGAAAAGAACTGGAAATGGCATCACCCACCTTAAGAAACCAAGACCTATAAATAGAGAGTTGGGGCCAACCACCAGCGCTTCACCGGAGACTCTCACTGATAATATTACCGAGTTTGGTGACAAAATATCTGAAAACAAACCTTCAAACTCAGTGAGCTAACTTACATACTTGGCATCAACCTGAGCTATAAATCTTCTCAAAAATCACTAAGCACTCTGAGTGTCCTCACAACCCAAAGACTGCAGTGATTCAAGAAGGCAGCTCATCAACACCTTCTCTAGGGCAATTAACATGGAGCTATACATTCTGGCCCAGCCTGCAATGCCTAAATCTCATAGCTAAGTTTTTAAAAAAAACTAATTCTACAAAAACATATTCTCATACATCCAATGTACTGTTTTAAATATAATTGCTTTATGTTTATATAATAGGATATTGGATATTGATTTTAAAATTAATTGTTTTTGACATCTAGTTCTTCTACAAATAACTCAATCGTTACATAATGATTGTTAGCAAAAGTGTTTCCTTCCCGGCTCCAAATTTCAAAATTGGAAATTAGAGTGGATTCAACTTTAAAGCAAGCTTTCCCTGACTGAGAATGAAAATTAAAGACTATTTTCCAGCCAATTAAGTCAGACGCGATCAGCCACTAAGTTATTTTAAGTGTAAAATAGAATAAAGCTTTGGCAAGTAGAATACCAAGCACTAGTGCAAGCCACGCTCACGTTAATAAAGCAGGCCAAGAACAAATTTGTACCTAGTGCAGGTTCTTAGATTTCTTCCAGTGCACAGTACAAGCCACGGGCATACACTAACTTGAGGAAATAAAAATCCTGAGTAAAATGTAGCAACTTGGCCAGATATCTAAGTGCAGATGTGTTCATTTGCCATTAACCCGCTATTCAAATTTTTAAAAAAGTGTTTCAGAATCATTATTTTACGAAAACAAACACTCCCCTTTTGTTTCAGTAACTCTGTTGCTATCATTTTAATATTTCATGTTCAAGATTAGTAAATATACTGCCTGACTCAAAGAGAGAAAGGTTGAATTTGAACTGTACTAACCTAGTGGGAACCATTTGGGTGGAAAGGTAAAATTTATTGGAGACCTTAATTACCAGCAGCCAGCCCAGATCCTGCCACTTCATCTAAACATCACTGACCATTTTGACAAGCTGTATATAGAGTTGTCAGGTCCTTTCCAAAATAAATAGATGCCATTAGAGCCTGACAAGGATTTTACATTTGACCCAAGCAGTGATGAGCTGCAGCTTTCATAACACCTCAAGGTCTGTCAGGAGAAGACTGAAGCAAAACAGGCCGTTAAGGCAACGTTTTTATGGGGCCAGGAGTGTTGCATGAGCAATCCTTGCTATTGACAATAATGCTACATGCAGGTGCCTGATTCATTGCGCACCACATGCTTGATTTGTTCCCAACATCCTGCTTTAAGATGGTGATCGACATAGTCCCCTGGGTCTAGAGTGATAGCAGGAAATCACTTGCTTTTCAAACAAGCAGAGGCACTTGTCCTAAGCAAGATATAGTTTATGTTAGCAATTAGTACAGATTACACTGAAATGATAAGCATTTAGGTTGCATGATAGGTTGACATAGGGTGGCATCTTACAGGGGACTAAGTGACTTTCATGACGGCGAGTTGTGTGGAAGAATTGGATGAGAAGTTTGACAAGCTCTTCTCGATGCCAGGAACAACTCGCTATATCTTTTGCTTTTCACAGGCTTCATAATGAGATTCGCACTGGGTAGTCGTGAGATTGCCTAATAATGGTGAAGGCTTGTTAAATGTCTTTTTGATGGCACAATTCTCCTCATCAATGATAATGTAACATTGGAATCCAGCATTCGCCAATCCCTTGTGTCCATCATGACACCACTCTGATACACTGGCAGTGTGTTCTGGAAGCACAGACTTTCACTGTCAGTCTGCCACACGAGCATTGAAAGGCTGCAGCAGGGATATGTTGTGCACGTGGACAGGTGCTGAGCTCATGGAGTTGTCCAGGCTGCATCACAGGGCTGCTCTGGTTTTCCTGGCCACCTGAATATATTGTCCCCCACCCCCGCCCCCACAGTACATTGCTGAACAGCTCATCATTTACACTTTAGGGCACAGAAGCCATGAAAGAATTGAGATGTTGTATGATGAGAGTCAAAGGTGTCAGCGTGATCCAATACCTGGTATATGCATTGTTCGCCTTGCGTCAAGATGATGCAGCAGGTTCTCAACAGAGAACTGTATGCGTGGAGCCCTCTCTGTGGCCATCAAGGCTGCTGACTCTGATAACGATATGCAAAAATTCACAATCATTTACAGGCCATTGTCCCCCATGTCACCAAAGTGCCGTCAATGAGTATTCTTCTTCCTCCCCTTCTCATGACATCTTTGTGTACTCACTGGTTCTGTAGCTGGCATGCAATGGTCCTGCTCAGCAGGAAAGCCCATTGGTGCTGGAGATTTAATAGAGCAACCCTGGGGGCATGTCTGTCTGGCTGGATCAAACAGGTGAAGATCTCTTTGCCGGAGATGCATGGACCCTCGTTAGCTTGTCCTTGCAAGGGTTTGGAAGGGGTGGTGGGGGAGAGGCAGGGTAGGGGTGGAGGGTCCAGCTCCTCTGAGTGGCATGGGTGGTGACTCCTAATATGTCCATGTGTTGTTCCTTCCTCAGCTGGATACCTCCTGGCACTTTCCTGTTTCTGTGCGAGGAAGTTGGCGGTTGAGAGTGTGTTGCTGGAAAAGCACAGCAGGTCAGGCAGCATCTGTGGAGCAGGAAAATCGACGTTTCGAGCCGGGAGCCTTTCCTCAGCCCTTGTGAGGAAGAACCACCCTGGAAGTGCAGGTCAGGTTCACCATCCCCCTGGTGTCATACCTGCAGCCCTGAGGACAGTGAGGTGAAAGTATGTACTCCTCACCGACTGGCACTGAGGGAGCTGGGCCTAGCTCTTCCATGGCAGCCACCAACTTGTCTATGGAGGCAGGTAGGTGGGCATAAGATTTCCTCTACTACTACAGCTTCTATGCAGTTAAAGCCATTGTGTCCCACCTATCCTTCTGCTCCAATTCTTGTCTGCACATGTGGACAAAGTCCACAGGGTCCTGTTCTGCCTGAGGCCAAGTAGGTGCCTGGTCTCCACTGGCAGTGTCAGCGACCTGGGCTTTTCTTCCGGGGCTATCTGTGGAGTAACTGCAGTGAGGTAGCATGATGGCTCAGTGGTTAGCACTGCTACCTCACAGCACCAGGGACCCTCGTTCAATTCCAGCCTCGGGCGACCGTCTGTGTGGAGATTGTACATATTCCCAGTGTCTGTGTGAGTTTCCTCCAGGTGCTCCAATTTTCAAACATGTGCAGGTTAGGTGAATTGACCATGCTAAATTGCCCATAGTGTTCAGGGATGTGTAGGCTAGGTGCATTAGTCAGGGGAAATGTATCATAAGAGGGTAGGGGAATGGGTTTGGGTGGGATACTCTTCGGAGGGTCGGTGTGGACTTGTTGAGTCAAATGGCCTGTTTTCACAGTGTAGGGATTCTATGAAAGGTGCACCCACACTCTCAAAGCATAATGTACTTACCAGTGTGTCAGTATCTGACATATTATTGGGTGTAGGAGACAATAAATGTTCCAGCTGTAGCTACAAGACAAAAGAGAGAGAAGGTGTTGTGGCCCGTGGTTAGAGTTGGTGTGCAATGAATGAGGCTGACATTGCTATTAAAGTGTGAGGTGCAGTGGAATTAACAGTGTACTTACTCAGTTGCCTGGACAAAGATGTCGCTGAAACCGTGCATGGTCTCATAGGGCTGGGATCTTTTTCTCCCATGGCATGATGTTCCGAATGTTGAACCCAGCCCTGGCCATGTGGCTTCTCTCTGCTCCATTATGAGCTGTCTTTTCCTGTAATGAGACACAGGAGGGATTTAATGAAGTGTAAGAGGGTGACATGGCTGTTAGTGCCAGTCCAGGTGACTGAAAAGTAGCGTGGTGTTCTGGGACATTGAGGAGACATGCAGACCATGCAGGGTTAGTGTTGTGCGAGATTGTCAGGGGATGTTAGGGAGTGAGAGAAGCTGTTGCAGGCGATAACCAGAGGGACATTGGTGCAGTTGTAGAGTGAGCAGGAGTAGAAGGTTGCACCTACTTAGGTGCAGCAGAGAAGGTCATTGACCTGTTTTAACTCTGCTGGCCACATGCTGGTTGTGGCACTGACCCAGGTAGTGACATTAGGTGGCCTGCTAGTGCCTGGTGGCACAATGTCCTCTGCTGGTCCTCCAGGAAGGAGACTCCTTTCCTTTGCACCACTATCTCCACCAAATCCTCCATATCCTTACCAGAGAATTGAGGTACTGTCTTCCTTTTTTCCAATATGTTTAGATTCCATCCTGGACTGAGGAGGGAAGCTTCAGAATGCCAGTGCTCCTCTGGGTGCTTTTAAATATGGCATAGATGCAAAAGATGCCACTCTTTCAGCTGATCTCCTCTGTTGTTCAGGGATGAATGTGTAAGGTGGTATTGGAATCTGACATGCTAGATGCTGTGGAGGGCAAGGTTGGTGAGATACAGTGAGAACAAATACTCGACTTTGAGGCAAAAAAACTTTCAAACAACTTAGTACAATTCAGGTTTCACCAGAAAATATATATATTCAACTCATAGAGCACAAGAAGAGAGAGAGAGAGAGTCATAGAGTTATAGAGTCATGGTGATGTACAGCATGGAACCAGACCCTTCGATCCAACCTGTCCATGTCGACTTGATATCCCAACCCAATCTAGTCCCACCTGCCAGTACCCGGCCCATATCTCTCCAAACCCTTCCTATTCATATACCCATCCAAATGCCTTTTAAATGTTACAATTGTACCAACCTCCACAACTTCCTCTGGCAGGTCATTCCATACACGTACCACCCTCTGCGTGTGAAAGTTGCCCCTTAGGTCTCTTTTATATCTTTCCCCTCTCATCCTAAACCTATGCCCTCTAGTCCTGGACTCCCCCACCCAAGGAAAAGACTTTGTCTATTTATCATATCCATGCCCCTCATAATTTTGTAAACCTCTATAAGGTCTACCACTCAGCCTCCGACACTCCAGGGAAAACAGCTCCAGTCTATTCAGCCTCTCCCTATAGCTCAAATCCTCCAACCCTGGCAACATCCTTGTAAGTCTTTTCTGAACCCTTTCAAGTTTCACATCA
>NC_057714.1:34519642-34525408 GCF_004010195.1 Chiloscyllium plagiosum
TACCTTTAAGCCAGTTCTGTATCCAAATGGCTAGTTCTCCCTGTATTCCGTGAGATCTAACCTTGCTAACCAGTCTCCCATGGGGAACCTCATTGAACGCCTTACTGAAGTCCATATAGATCACATCTACTGCTCTGCCCTCATCAATCCTCTTTGTTACTTCTTCAAAAAACTTAATCAAGTTTTTCCACGCACAAAGCCATGTTGACTATCCCGAATCAGTCCTTGCCTTTCCAAATACATGTCCATCCTGTCCCTCAGAATTCCCTCCAACAACTTGCCCACCACCGAAGTCAGGTTCACTGGTCTATAGTTCCCTGGCCCTGTCCTTACCTCCCTTCTTAAACAGTGGCACCATGTTTGCTAACTTCCAGTCTTCCTGCACCTCACCTATCGATGATACAAATATCTCAGCAAGAGGCCCAGCAATCACTTCTCTAGCTTCCTACAGAGTTCTTGGGTACACCTGATCAGGTCCTGGGGATTTATTCACTTATATATGCATTTCAAGACATCTAGCACTTCCTCCTTGTAATATGAACATTTTGCAAGATGTCACCATCTATTTTGCTACTTTCTATACCTTCCATATCCTTTTCCACAGTAAATACTGATGCAAAATACACATTTAGCATCTCCCCCATTTTCTGCGTCTCCACACAAAGACTGCCTTGCTGATCTTTGAGGGGCCCTATTCTGTTAATAAATTACTTTTAAATTGAACTGGCTACTTTATGTAGGAAGGAGCAAAAGCTGTATGAACAGAATTGAAAGATTTACTTTTCTGGTTGAAGGAAGAATATTGGCAGGAATCTGGAGAATTTTCTGTCTTCTCTGAATTTGAAAATGAGATCCATGATATCTTCTGAACACTGGAGCAAAGAGTTGGAAGATCAGTGTACCATCTCTTCCAAAATATCATACCTACAGAAACACAGCATCATGCATTTCTTCACTGGAGTATCCGATTAAGGTACATAAAGCACCCATAGTATGGAGCTTGACCTACGACCTTTTTGACAAATGGGGAATGAGACCACCTCATCCACCATGAAACACGATACCTCACTATCAGCATTACTAATTTAACAGTCATCTATTTGAACAACTTGAATTCTAATTGTATTTGCAGATATTATTTAACAGAGGGATTCCCTAAATGAATCAGACTGTGCATGAAGTGATCCCTGAGGTTGACCCCAGTTGGTTGGCTATCAAAAAATTCCAATTCTTCCTCATTAATCACATATCTATGAGCTGCAGATTGGCTGGCTGTGGACTGATTGGGTCACCCGATTTACAGGCACTCCCAAGCTTACAAATAGGTTCTGTTCTTGAGTATGTACATGCGTCGATATGTATGCAAGTTGGAACACAATACAACAAAGCATAAAATAACTATTTGTAAGTACGAGCAAATGTTTGCATATCAGATCTTTAAAATTAATATTAATGTAGGATCTCATTCATGAGTACAAGAGTTTGCACGCTGGACGTTTGTAAAGTGAGGACTGCCTAGAGTTTGATCATCAACCTGTTCAGCTGTTTTTTCAGAGAAGTCAGCGTGGTAAGGAGAACCTCTGTGCACTGTGGCTGTCCAATTGTTTATGCACATAATGAATGGCTTCTTGACATGGCATTGTGCAGGTTCTTGGAATTCAACCTGTTTCGTGCCAACATTCTCCTGCCCCGATGTGATTGCTAGCACATTCTCCCTTTACTTTTCTTCGGTGTTCCATTTCAGACATCTGTTTTGGATGTTTCTTTCCAGTGATCTTTTAATTCTTGTTGCTCTTCAGTTGACATTCACTAAGAATTATTACACTGTTGGCATTCATAATGCAAGTGGGCCTTTGATCTTGCTATTCCATTAACGTCATCCTGCAATCTTTAAAGTTCCTCAGCAGTTAAAGTGATATGAAATGTGAACTTTTGTGGGGAATGTAGTATCAAAGAATGTTGTAATTTCTTTCCACCAAATTCCCTAAAACTATTTCCAAAACTGCCATGTTTTGACAGTTTTTTTTTAACAGCCTTTAAAGGCCTTTTGGTATTGTTGGCATTATTGGCAAATGTTTAGTTTTCTGCAACTCTGACAGAAATGCAAGTCGAAAGTTTCAAAGGTTTTGCAAGCTGCTTTAGGCTCTGATTCTAACTGGATGTTTTGATTAATTCTCTTGTTTCCTGCCATTAATTGTAATTCTCTGCTTTTGATTTGGAAAGGCACTCAGAGAACAATAAGTAGGAGAGAGTGGTACATTGAGATCACATTTCACGTGACTCTCCTGGCGTTCCAGTACTGAGTGCCAAAGTGGTATCCTGGACAGGATGAGAGAGAACTGAAACTCACTTCTCTTCTCTTAATCTCCGTCATCAGCATGTGTCTGAAAAAGGAGATGTGTATGGTTCTTAATTCCTTAATGTATGGTTCATTTGAATAACTAGCACCAAGCTTTCCTGGGTTTAAGAGGATTATTTATTCAAGAATTCATCCCGCAAGATGAAGACCAATTCATTCGCTCAGTAGCCTGTCTCTCTCTCTCTCTCTCTCTCTCTGTCATACAGACAGACAGACAGACATACATACACACACACACACAGAAAAATACAGGCAAAGAGGCAAAAGTGCATTTTTACAAATCATGAACGAAAGAATAATTCATAGTTGACATGCTTGGCTCAACTCTGAGTAAATCATGCATTGCTGGATTGACGGAGAAGGAATTTTCACTCAGAAAGAGGAGTAAGTGGACTTATAGCTGGAATTGTCTGTCAGGATTTTTGCAGGATTCCTCAAAGAGATTTCTTTTCAGCAGGGCACTACTTAGTTGTTTATAGTCTTATTATGAGGAGGTGGGTTTTTTAAATGAGCAGTCTTGAACAGGAACAGGCAGGGAGACACTGAAATATTGAGCTTTATAAAAAGACTCATTAATGTTACTGTTCTTTCTGCTGCTGTCTCTGCAACTGTCATTCTCAGCCTGACTGATTTCCACTGTTGCCTTGAGATTTAAGTTTTTTTTACCTGTAGTTAGTTTCAATCACATTAAGGAAACTTACATTGTCCACCCAGAATAATTAATAGGAGAAGCTTTTACTCCAAATTGCAGCATAGTTGGTAGCTATTCACATCCACATATGATTAGCTGCTTTCTACAGCTCTCTTGCTAAATATCAGTTTTGGAGGAATTGAAGAAATATACCTTTTCAGTAACAATTTTGGCAAGTTTCATGGAGGGTTGAGTTCTAGCATGTTCTCTCACAATACGCTCCAAAGCTGACCTCATTAACAATGCACCATGCCTCTAAGTTAGCTCAATTATCCTAAATTCCCTCTCATCAGAGGTGGATGGACCTTTCGTGATCGGGACATCCTGGAATTCCTGGTACCGGCACCATATTTGAAACGCGTTTGTGCACCAGGTCCAGAGTTGCCTTGCATGGTTTCTCTGGGAGCTCAGATATAGCATAGCTCCACTGTTCTCTATCAGGGACCTGGAAATCCTGCTGGAGGGGTTAATGCAGAGCAAAGTGTTCCTCTTTCCTCAGCTCTGCCACAGGAGACCAGAGCATTCTGCTAGCCTGCAAAGTTACCACCAAGGTCAGTGTGGTGCCCATGGTGCAAAGGAATACCCAGGAATGGTAAAATAAGGCTAGGTGACTTTTTCCACTCAGCAATAAAAAGTGTCACTCTTACTTCACACTTACTCTACTTCTGCTAATACTTGCCGCCTACTTGCGGAGCGTTTCAGAGAACGCCTCTGGGACACCCGGACCAACCAACCCAACCACCCTGTGGCTCAACACTTCAACTCCCCCTCCCACTCCACCAAGGATATGCAGGTCTTTGGACTCCTCCATCGCCAGACCACAACAACACGACAGTTGGAGGAAGAGCGCCTCATCTTCCGCCTAGGAACCCTCCAACCACAAGGGATGAACTCGGATTTCACCAGTTTCCTCATTTCCCCTCACCCCACCTTGTCTCAGTCAAATCCATCGAACTCAGCACCGCCTTCCTAACCTGCAATCTTCTTCCCGACCTCTCCGCCCCCACCCCAGTCTGACCTATCACCCTCACCTTGACCTCTTTCCACCTATCGCATTTCCGACGCCCCTCCCCCAAGTCCCTCCTCCCTACCTTTTATCTTAGCCTGCTGGACACACTTTCCTCATTCCTGAAGAAGGGCTTATGCCTGAAACATCGATTCTCCTGTTCCCTGGATGCTGCCTGACCTGCTGCGCTTTTCCAGCAACACATTTTCAGCTCTGCTAATACACCCAACTTCCACCAAGACTCATGCTTTATCACGTTGTCACATACAACATCTTTCTTCATTCGCTCTCACCCACCTCATTCCCTCTGGACTATTAACCCTGCATGGCCTCAGAGCAGCCGGCTCTCTCACTCAGAAAACCTCAGTGATTTCCCTCCAGTTGCACTAACATCTGTGCTGTTCCACGTCATCTCTCCGTCTGTCTAATTCCAGGAGGAAAGTGCCCACAATAGGGCTGGACAACCCAAGACAGTTGGTGGGGTGCCCAACATGCATCTCCATACCTCTTGTCAACAGACGATACTTGGTCCAGCTTGAGAAGACCATGACCACTCATATGGTGAGGAGAGACATCCTTGTCCAAGCAACCAAACATCAATCATTGTCCATTGCTTCACATCTCTCCCATTACTATGACTGTGATTATATTCTTAACATGCTTGAACATCAGTCCCTATTTTGCAACTCTTTTTATTGTCTCCTGCAGGCACCAGCATAATCTGCACAGTTTCCATTATGAACAGTCAAAAAGTGTGGTGCTGGAAAAGCGCAGTAGGTCAGGCAGCATCCGAGGACCAGGGCAGTCAATGTCTTGGGCATTTCTGATGAAGGGCTTATGCCTGAAACATTGACTCTCCTGCTCCTCGGATGTTGCCTGCCCCGACTGTGCATTTCCAGCTACACACTTTGATTCTAATCTCTAACATCTGCTGTCTTCACTTTCTCCATTATCAAAGGGAAAGCTATAGAGGACATAGCCTTCTCCACCTTTGAAGAAGAAGCCAACAGGTCCCTCAGAGGATGCATGAAGATGGCTGCTTCCCTCCTCCTCTGCCAGTTGAGATATTGGTGGATAAATTTGCTATGTTAGAATCGAAAGGTCATTCTGGTAAGCACATCTCTACAGCTGGTTGAGGCATCAGCTTAGCTCGAAGCAGGAGAGAACCTATGGCATTAACTAACAACTGTATTCAAATGCACAGGCAGACTTCGGAGCAGCAGGGAGTCAGTAAAGTGACTTAATGTTTGGATATCTCCATCAGCCTTTGCAGTGATATGTACTTCTTGTCAGATGTGGGAGTTTAAAGAGAGTTTAAGGGTTACTGCGGATTATATCTGCCATAAATGCTGTTGGATGCGAATCTTATCAGATCGAATGGATCGGTTGGAAACACAGACAGAAGCTATGAGGAATTTGCAACAGCAACAGTATGTGATGGATGGCAGTTATAAGAAAGGGGGAAAGTCTCAGATAAAGTCACATAGATGGGTTAACTCCAGGAAGGGTAAGAGTGGTTGGCACCTAGGGCAGGTGTCTTTTGTGGATATACCCATTTCAAAAGGGTATGATGTTTTGGAAAATGTAGGGGGTGATGGATTCTCAGAGGAACACAGCACGAACAGCCAATTTCCTGGTATTGAGACTGGCTCTAATGCAACGAGGGGTACATCGGCTTCCAAGAGATCAATTGTGTTAGGGGATTCTGTA
>NC_057714.1:34525713-34543638 GCF_004010195.1 Chiloscyllium plagiosum
ATTTATTTCAATGCAAGGGGCCTAACAGGGAAAGCAGATGAACTCAGGGCATGGTTAGGAACGCGGGACTGGGACATCATAGCAATTACAGAAACATGGCTCAGGGATGGGCAGGACTGGCAGCTTAATGTTCCAGGATACAAATGCTACAGGAAGGATAGAAAAGGAGGCAAGAGAGGAAGGGGAGTGGCATTATTGATAAGGGATAGCATTATAGCTGTGCTGAGGGAGGATTTTCCTGGGAATACATCCAGGGAAGTTATTTGGGTAGAACTGAGAAATAAGAAAGGGATGATCACCTTATTGGGATTGTATTATAGACACCCTAATGGTCAGAGGGAAATTGAGAAACAAACTTATAAGGAGATCTCAGCTATCTGTAAGAATAATAGGTAGTTACGGTAGGGGATTTTAAATTTCCAAACATCGATTGGGACTGCCATAGTGTTAAAGGTTTAGATGGAGAGGAATTTCTTAAGTGCACACAAGACAATTTTCTGATTCAGTATGTGGATGTCCCTACTCGAGAATGTGCAAAACTTGATCTACTCTTGGGAAATAAGGCAGGGCAGGTGACTGAGGTGTCAGTGGGGGAGCACTTTGGGGTCAGCGACCATAATTCCATTAGTTTTAAAATAGTGATGGAAAAGGATAGACCAGATCTAAAAGTTGAAGTTCTACAATGGAGAAAGGCCAATTTTGAAGGTATTAGGCAAGAACTTTCTAAAGCTGATTGGAGGCAGATATTCGCAGGTAAAGGACCTGATCAGGTGTACCCTATAACTCAGTGGGAAGCTAGAGAAGTGATTGCTGGGTCTCTTGCTGAGATATTTGTATCATCGATAGTCACAGGTGAGGTGCTGAAAGTCTGGAAGTTGGCAAACGTGGTGCCACTGTTTAAGAAGGGAGGTAAGGACAAGCCAGGGAACTATAGCCCAGTGAGCCTGACTTTGGTGGTGGGCAAGTTGTTGGAGGGAATCCTGAGGGACAGGATGTACATGTATTTGGAAAGGCAAGGCCTGATTAGGGATAGTCAACATGGCTTTGTGCATGGGAAATCATGTCTCACAAACTTGATTGAGTTTTTTGAAGACGTAACAAAGAAGATTGATGAGGGCAGAGCAGTAGATGTGATCTATATGGACTTCAGTAAGGCATTCGACAAGGTTCTCCATTGGAGACTGATTAGCAAGATTAGATCTTATGGAATAAAGGGAGAACTATCCACTTGGATACAGAACTGGCTCAAAGGTAGAAGACAGAGGGTGGTGGTGGAAGGTTGTTTTTCAGACTGGAGGCCTGTGACCAGTGGAGTGCCACGAGGATCAGTGTTGGGTCCTCTACTTTTTGTCATTTACATAAATAATTTGGATGTGAGTATAAGAGGTACAGTTAGTAAGTTTGCAGATGACACCAAAATTGGAGGTGTAGTGGACAGCGAAGAGGGTTACCTCAGATTACAACAGGATCTTGACCAGATGGGCCAATGGGCTGAGAAGTGGCAGATGGAGTTTAATTAAGAAAAATGTGTGGTGCTGAGCAAATCTTAACAGGACTTATACACTTAATGGTAAGGTTCTAGGGAGTGTTGCTGAACAAACAGACCTTGGAGTGCAGGTTCATAGTTCCTTGAAAGTGGAGTTGCAGGTAGATAGGATAGTGAAGAAGGCATTTGGTATACTTTCCTTTATTGGTCAGAGTTTTGAGTACAGGAGTCAGGAGGTCATGTTGCGGCTTTACAGGACATTGGTTAGGCCACTGTTGGAATATTGCATGCAATTCTGGTCTCCTTCCTATTGGAAAGATGTTGTGAAACCTGAAAGGTTCAGAAAGGATTTACAAGGATGTTGTCAGGGTTGGGGGAGAGGCTGAACAGGCTGGGGCTGCTTTCCCTGGAGCGTCGGAGGCTGAGGGGTGACCTTATAGAGGTTTACAAAATTGTGAGTGGCTTGGATAGGATAAATCGACAAAGTATTTTCCCTGGGGTTGGGGAGTCCAGAACTAAAGGGCATAGGTTTAGGGTGAGAGGGGAAAGATATAAAAGAGACCTAAGGGGCAACCTTTTCATGCAGAGGGTGGGACGTGTATGGAATGAGCTGCCAGAGGATGTGGTGGAGGCTGGTACAATTGCAAAAGGGTCTGTTTCCATGCTGTATATCTCTATGACTCTATGACTCTAAACTATTTGTGTCATGCTGCTTCAGGGCGTGCCAGCATCAGGCTGCCTCTGTGGACAGGTTCATGGCTGCTATGGTGATCCAGGTATAGCAGCCTCAGTTCTGCTGGATACAAACACAGACCTGCACTGCATTGCTTGAGCCATTGCTGTTCAGGCTCCAAAGGCCAGGTAGCAAGAGGAAGAGAGACATTGACCTCACTCCAAGCACCACTTCCTCTCAAGGTGACAGAGTGCTTCCACAAAGCATCCAGCTGGAGAAAAGAGCAACATGTCGGTGCCCCTCCAAAATGACTCCTCCCAGAATATTCTGGGAGTGCCAAAGCCCTCCATCTCCACCCTGAACCCTCTGCGAGTTCAAACTGAAGAAATGAAACCCATACGTGGACAGGACACACTGAGGACGGCTAGGCCCTCGAGCCACAAATGTCCCCAGGATAGCCTGACCAAAGCTCTAAGACTAACAGGCTTTACTGTAAGGCAGGCTCCATCCACTCCTTCTGCAGAGCCGGTGGTTGCACCTGGGCAGGTTGGGTGGGAAAGGAAATCTTCAGAGGGTACATTGTGGTACGGGTGACATATCATTTGTAAGCGTGTCTTCACTCTTCATCATGTGCAAATGTCATTTTAGCTGCAACACCTCGAATGATCACTGCAGAATGTTTTACGGTCTACAGTATCAAATGAGTAGCTCCTGTACTATACTGCAGCTGTGGGAGCCTGCAAGTTGATTGTTACTTTGGTAATTAATGGGAGTGTTTCCAGGATATAAAACATTATTTGTGCCTTCCAGACGTAAGTGGGATTTGCTCGTAATATTGAATGATGTGGTCAGGAGTTTTGGGTGATACAGTCGGTTGCATCCATTCACATACAACGTTTTGTAACCACAAGTGTCTTTCACCCGCAGTGTGTGGGCATCTGTTTCATGCTATTGCCCTTTAAAGGGTCTCTCGTTGCAGGAAAGTAGAGCTCGCAAACCTTTTTGATTCAAACCCTCTTTGATTCAAATAATTGCTTTACCCACTCCAGCCTCTCATCTTCATTATGCATTTGTTGTTTGGATAAAGATGGAAGGAAACAATGGTCATGCATCACTGATTGATTCAGCGTCTCAGTCTAGGTGAGACCCCAGCCAAGTCTTCATATTCCATCTTGGTTGCACTGCCTGTCAACTTTGCCCAGCTCTACCATCTCCCTCCTTATATGTTAAGCAGTACTCCCCCTCCGACACAATTGTTATTCCCATTGCATTTCCTTCTGAGTTTTTCAACTTCCTTACGCAGCAGCCCCTTCATCTTTCAGTGGACAGAACCCTCTCCCACCAGTTGGACTGATTATGGCCGACCCATAGCCAATTGAGAAGAACAGCCCTGACTGATGAGTGCTAAACCATTGACTGATCCCTTTGCAGCTCCCTGACTGATATACTGTGACTGCTTTGACTGGTTGCATTGTACCTGAAGGACTGACTGTGGCCGATTCCCAAGACTGTAGTAATATGGAACCCTTGATCCTGATCACTTCAACTGAATCAACTTTCCCAACTGACTCAAGCAGCCGTTTGACTGAGTCCCAGCATCAGGGCCGAAAACGGTCAATGCTCTTGACATACTGTGTCATAACCTCCTGATTGAGGCCTTTCTTCCTTGATGTGATCAAGAACTACTGCTGTTCGAGTTTGAGACATGGTTATCTGGTTGATGTACATGCAATGTGTTTACTGTATACACTGCTGGTTCAAGTGTGAGACTGATGTAACATGGTGCCCTGCAGCAAGATGTCTGCCCTCTTCATTCACCACAGTTGACAACCATTACAACTGGCCTGGCCTTATATCTGCATTAAATAGCAATGTAAAATAGAAGGACTGTAAGCCTTGAAACTCTGGCTGAGGAGAGAAAGCTCAAATCAAGGCAAGGCAGAGATATTGTGAGTATTGGAGTAGGTGCAAAGTGAGTGAGCACTAAGAGAACAAGTGATACATTCTGAGGTTGAATTCTTGTGATGAGCCTGCCTCCATGCACCAAAGTATCCTAGCAACAACATTATTATTAAAGCGTTTGGTGCACTCCAAAGTACAGCATTACAATAAACAACAGTGGGTTAAAATGCACCATGAGAGTACAATAAGTGTTCAATGTCAACTACCATGGACTCAGCTTGTGGGCAGTCACTGCTCAAGAAGCGCACACTGAAATGTTGGTGACTACTGTCCAAAATGGAGGCCCAGAGGAGCAAACAGCAACAATCCCACTCTGACTTTCATATCAACAATCATTGTCATATCATTTCTATCCCATGGGTGGTAAATGGGAACCTGCATATCAATGAAGTGAGACTGGGTAATAATCATATGTTAATGCATACAAGTGGATGCAGATAGGCCTCTTGATGCTCACTCGTGAGATTCGCATCTCGTCATTAAACACTTGGTTGGAGAATCTGCCTTTATCACATTGATGTCGAGAATCTCATTTTGCTGCTTTCACCCTACTTTCCCAACCCACTCACAATGCCCACTTAGTTCTCGGTTTGGGAAGATTCCACCCCACGAGTCTGCAAGTTTTTGCATTTTGTATATTGAGTAATTCCAAAAAGAACAAAAGACTGAATTCCACAAATGTGTTTTTGGCCTGATATGGCCATTTGAGGGAAATCATTCAATTGGAAATTTCTGCAGACTTGGGGTAATATCTGCAAAAATTGTAGGAATCAACATTCTTGACAGCCATCTTATCCACCTTTTGATATCAATTTTTAAAAATGGAGAAGACAGCTCCAGAAAACTCGTCAGTGAATATGCACCATGTTTAAATTTGAGAATATGATATGCCTTTACTAGGTATGAAAAAGCGATTGAAGTGAGGAATGAGACTATCTAGTGACTGAAGCACTCTTTGCTCTTCACAGAAAAATGTTTTACAATTAATCCATTTTCTCAATGCTAATATTGGAACTAAGAATATTTTAACATTAACGTTTCATCAATGCTACCCAAAACTTATCAATTGAGTTTTCCAGAGAAGATGCATGAAAGAATTGCTTACTTTTTGAAGAACACTCCTATATATTTACAAGACTTAGAAAAAAAAACGTGTTGTGTCTTTACTTTTTGTACTCAGTTTCTGAGAAGCAGACTGCCACGTAGCTCTCTCAGTCAATATTGATTAAACAATCAATGAATCCTTTTGCACAGTGATTGCTATTCATACTGAAGCATTGTGATCACATACAGGCTGATAATTACCAGGTCCTTATCTTAAGCTAGGAAGGAAGAAAATCCTTCAAACAAAGTTCAATAAGTACTTTGAGAACCTTATCATGTGAAATGAATCAAAATATGAAAGCTCAGAATAAGATAGAACAGGTAAAATAACCCAGTTTGACAAAAATATAACCATCACAAACAATTCCACCAAGATCAAGTATTAGGTCATCATTCATCCAGCCATGTATTTCCACAGTTCGTCGATAATGCATTTTGTCAGTTGCTATAATTAAAGCATACGAGTAAAAATATTCCAGACTTTGAACTCCTTGAATGTATTTGCTTTGTCTGTTATGTTGGTGCCATAAAGATATCACGAGTATATAGCCTCAGATAACACATGAGGATGAATGCCAGTGTTTATAATAACAAGTGAGTTTCAAAAGGCTGAGTATTACACTGTTTTGGCTAAGTCCGAGTTGCTTTCAGCTTTATGGAAGGCCGAGTGAGTTCTCTTGTCACATTGTAGACAACCTGCCTCATTAATCACCTACCCTGCCCCTATTATGAAGGGGCTGACATTGTAGATATCAGGAGATTGTTACCCATGACTGGGGAATCTCGATTATAAGGGCACAATATCTGGATAAGGTATTCATAATTTACAACTGAGATTAGGTAAAAGTTCTTCAAATGGGTGTCATGAATATTTTGAGTTCTCTACTCCAAAAGATAGTGTATAATACATTTTTGAATGAATAAACTTTTGATCTTTTAGGGAATCAGTGTATTTGGGCTGTTAAGTTAAGGCAATAGATCATTTATGATTTTTTTGGGCGGCACGGTGGCACAGTGGTTAGCACTGCTGCTTCACAGCGCCAGAGACCCGGGTTCAATTCCCACCTCAGGCGACTGACTGTGTGGAGTTTGCACGTTCTCCCCGTGTCCGCGTGGGTTTCCTCCGGGTGCTCCGGTTTCCTCCCACAGTCCAAAGATGTGCAGGGTCAGGTGAATTGGCCATACTAAATTGCCCGTAGTGTTAGGTAAGGGGGGTATGGGTGGGTTTCGCTTCGGCGGGTCGGTGTGGACTTGTTGGGCCGAAGGGCCTGTTTCCACACTGTAATGTAATCTGATCTAAAAATCTAATCTAATCTAATGAATGTCAGAAGAGGCTTGTTGGATTGTTGGATCAATTCCTGCTTATATTCTTAATTCATACTGTTTTTGGCCCCAAATCCCATCAGCCTACACTATCTCCAGTATTCTTCCATTTAGTTACGTTTCTATGTTTACCCAAGGTCATCAAACATTATTTCAACTGCAATTTACCTATCTACCATAAACATTTATTGAATAAGTTCATGAGACTTTTCAAGTACAATCTTCCTTTTGACTCGGAGGTGCTGGTGTGGGACCGGGCTTTTGCCTGAACCATCGATTTTCCTGGTCCTCGCAATGTTGCCTGATGTGCTGTGCTTTTTCAGCACCACACTCTCGACACTATTCTCTAGCATCTGCGGTACGCACTTTCGCGAAGTTAAAAATCACACAACACCGCGTTATTGTCCAATAGGTTTATTGGAAGCACTGGCTTTTGGAGTGCTGCTCTTTCATCGAATGGTTGTGGAGATTAAGATCATGCTCACAGAATTTATAGCCAAAGGAGTCCAGTGTCATGGAGTCAAAAATCACACAACACCAGGTTATAGTTCACCAGGTTAAAAATCACCCAACACCAGGTTATAGTCCAACAGGTTTAATTGGAAGAACTAGCTTTCGGAGCACTGCTCCTTTTCAGGTGATTGTGGAGTACACGATTGTAAGACACAGAATTTATAGCACAAATTTACAATGTGTTGTAACTGAAATTATACGTTGAAAAATACTTTGATTGTTTGTTAAGTCTCTCATCTGATGGAATGACCATGTTAGTTTCACTTCTTTCATGTGTAAATCGCAAAATGTTTTTAAAAAGTTACATTCTCAAGTGAACTTTAACTATTGTTGTCAGCCCAGATAATGTGTTGAAGGTGTTAGCCCCCTGTGTGCTGCTGTCTGTGCCATAATGTTTAGACTGATTCTAATCTAAAATATGAGTTAATAGATTCTTACATGGCTTCATGCAGTTTTTGAGCAAAGTACAATGCATGTACAAATTCACCCCACAAATGTATATGTGTATGTGTGCATGGGGGTTTTGTGTGTGTGTGTGTGATGGGGGGTGCAGAGGTGTAGTTTGTGAGTGTTTGTGAGAGAGAGTATACGTGTGTGTGAGCGTACAGGGGTCTAAGTCCGTGAGAGGGTGCATGTGTATGTGTGTCTGTGCATTCACACATGCATTCACATTGAGAAAGTAACTTTTAAAAAAAGGTTTTGTGATTTACATATGAAAGAAGTGAAACTAACATGGTCATTCTAGATTTCAGTTACATCACATTGTAAACTTGCTATATATTCTTGTCTTACAATCATGTACTCCACAACCACCTGATGAAGGAGCGGCGCTCCGAAAGTTAGTGCTTCCAATTAAACCTGTTGGACTATAACCTGGTGTTGTGTGATTTTTAACTTTGTACACCCCAGTCCAACATCTGCATCTCCAAATCATGAGTGTCATGGAGATGTGATACAGTAAACAATGTTAGATTAAAACTTTAATCTTTTATGATGGGATATGCTGGTTTCTGTTCTTTGATATGTAAATCCTTTATGATATGTAAATTCTTTTAAATTACATTTTCAAGTTAGCTCAGCTTGTTAAAAATATGTGTGAAGTCTGTCTGTGTTGCAATGCTGACAAACTGACAAACCCTCTGTATAATTCTACATGAATTAGATTACCTACAGTGTGGAAACAGGCCCATCAAGTCCACACCGACCCTCCAAAGAGTAACTCCACCCAGTCCCACTTCCCTCTGACTAATACACCTAACACTATGGGCAATTTAGCATCACCAATGCACCTGACCTGCACATCTTTGGACTGTGGGAGGAAACCCACAGAGAATGTACAAACTCCACACAGACAATCGCCCAAGGCTGGAATCAAGCCTGGGATCCTGGTGCTGTGAGGCAGCAGTGCTAACCACTGAGCCACCATGCCGCCCTCTTTAATGCAGCAAAATAAAATTAAATTCTGCAAAAACAAATTTACCCTATTAGCTTATATGTGTGTGCATGTACGGGTGACAGATTGAGTGTGCATGTGAGGGTTTGTGTGTGGATGTGAGTGCACGTGATACAATGTGAGTGTACATATGTGTATGTGTAAGCTTGGTTAAGTGTGTTTGTGAGTGTGATGGGGTATGTGCGAGAGGATGCATGTGTCGGTGTGAGTGTGGGGATGTCTGTGTGTACTAGACAAGTGCAGCATTGTGAGGTTATCTGTGGGTTTGCGGTAGAGTGAGGTACTGATGTTGAAAATGTGTTGCTGGAAAAGCGCAGCAGGTCAGGCAGCATTCAAGGAGCAGGAGAATCGACGTTTCGGGCATGAGCCCTTCTTCAGGAAGGTGTAGAGTGTTGGTTGGAGGTCCTGTTCAGAAAAGAGGTCTTGTTAAAACTTGTGCATGAAAATGTTGGCCTATTGGGGTGT
Organism: Chiloscyllium plagiosum; assembly: GCF_004010195.1. NCBI lineage: Eukaryota > Metazoa > Chordata > Chondrichthyes > Orectolobiformes > Hemiscylliidae > Chiloscyllium > Chiloscyllium plagiosum. Next base: position 34,534,693 of record NC_057714.1, read on the forward strand.
AAGTTTGGTCCCCATGACTGATCCGTGTGTCTGAATGAAGAACTGGTTGTTAAAGGTGAAAATATTGTGGTCGAGGATGAAGTGGATGAGTCGTAGGACGGTGCTAGGAGATTTGCAGTTGTTGGTGTTGAGTACTGAGGCTGTTGCCGCGATGCCTTCATTGTGGGGGATGCTGGTGTAGAGTGCTGCAACGTCTATTGTGACGAGGAATATTCCTGGTTCGACTGTCGGTGGGTGCTGAGTTTCTGTAAGAAATCTGTAGCGTCACGACAGAAGCTGGAGGCTTCCTGTACATGGGCTTCAAGATGCGTTCGACATAGCCAGAGAGGTTCTCACACAGGGTTCCATTGCCTGATATGATGGGACGTCCTGGTGTGTTGGCTTTGTGTTTCTTCGGAAGGCAGTAGAAGTTATCTACACAAGAAGTACATGGGATGAGGGTGCGTAGGGAACTCTGAAGGACTGGATCAAAAGTCCTGATCAATGTGTTTAGTTCATGGGTGTGCTGCTTAGTTGGATTGGCCTGTAGTGTTCCTGGTTGTTCAGTTGTCGTATACGGCCTTACAGTAGTCCATTCTATTCTGAATGACAATGACTCGTCCTTTATCTGCTGGTTTGATGACCATGTTGCTATTGCTCTTGAGAGCGTGAATGGCGTTGCATTGTGATCTATTTTGTGGGTGCAGCTGATGAATCTGGTATTCACATATTTCCTGATGGCTTGATCACACATGTCAAGCCCAGGGCATCAATATTCTGGTGGGGTCCAAGTTATAGTCCAACAAGTTTATTTGGAAGCACTAGCTTTCAGAGTGCTGCTCCTTCATCAGGTGGTTGTGGAGGTTAAGATCATGCTCATAGAACTTATAGCGAAAGGAGTCCAGTGTCAAGGAGATGTGATACAGTAAATAATCTTAGATTAAACTTTCATCCTTTAGAATGGGATATGCTGGTTTCTGTTCTTTGATACATCAGTCCCAGAACTTCTTTTAAATTACATGTCACACTACAGCTGACCCCAATGTACACATACACACACACAAGTTCTCTCTCATATGCATGCACATACACCCCCCCCACCCTCACACTGACACATGCACCCTCTCACACATACCCCATCACAGTCACACACACTTAACTAAGTTTACACATGCACACACATATATATACACACAACTCTATCATGTGCACTCACATCCACACGCACACACTCACATGCAAATTCAATCCGTTGCCCCCTACATGCGCACACATATAAGCTTATGGGGTGAGTTTGTTTTTGCAAAAATACATTTTAGTTTGCTGCATGAATCCATGTAAAACTCTGTAGAACTACACAGAGGGTTTGTCAGTCTGACACAGCACTATATCACATCTCCATGACACTGGACTCCTTTAGCTATAAATTCTGTGAGCATGATCTTAATCTCCACAACTATTCAATGAAGGAGCAGCATTCTGAAAACTAGTGCTTCCAAGTAAACCTGCTGGACTATAACCTGGTGTTGTGTGATTTTTAACTAAATATTCCTTTTGTAATTAATGCTGGTTTATTCAACTTTACCTTTGTTCGTCTGTGCAGCAATTTCATCCTTAATTTGAGACAATTCAATAAAATAGCATTGCAAGCATCCATTGGCTCGTTCATTCATGGCCACATGGGTGAGGTTGCAGTCATGTTACCAAGGGGTTATATTGCACAGATTGCTGGTTTTCTTTACTGATTAACAAGTGAAGGTCAAATTATAACTTCAACAGTTCCTGAAATTCAAGGTTGATTGTGTACAGATGCTTCTGGTTTTAACAGAACAATGAGTTTTCCATTTTATCTTCAGGATGTATGATAATGTCACATTCTTAGGATACAGGATAGAACTAAAAACTGACCTCCGTACACTGCGTCTGCATTCCACAGAAACAACGTGGTATTCCAATTTTAGATCATTAATAGTGGCAGTGCCTACTCTGAACAATTTCACTTCAAAATTTGAAATAGTTGCACTAGAGGTTTTTGGTTTAATACATGCATGATGAAGTTATTTAATCCTCAATACCAAGCAGCTGACTTAGAAACTATACATGGTTTGACTGCTGTTAGTAGTTATTAGATCTCATATTATTCATTATCTATGATGTATGTAATTAAAACAATTACATATTAATATGTATGCTACGTGTGTAAGTTAGCTCGCTGAGCTGGAAGATTAGTTTGCAGATGTTTCATCACCATTCTAGGTAACATCATTAGTGAGAGTTTTCATTGAAGACTGGTGGTATGTCCCACCTCTCTATTTATAGGTCCTGGTTTCTTAAGGTTGATGATGTAATTCGGATTCTTTTTTTCAAGGGAAGGTAGATAGGATCGAAGTTGATGTGTTTATTGATGGAGTCCTAGTTAGAATGCCATGTCTCGCAGAATTCTCGTGCGTGTTTGGCCTATCCTAGGATGTGTGTGTTGTCCCAGTTAAAATGGTGTCCTTCTTTGTCTGTATATATAGAAACTGGTGATAGTGGGTGGTGTTGTTTGTTAGCCAGTTGGTGTTTATGTATCCTGGTGACAAGTTTCCTGCTTGTTTGTCCAATGCAGTGTTGTTTACAGTTCTTGCATATTATCTTGTAAATGACGTCAGTTTTGATGGTAGCATCTAATGCATTCTTTGGTTCATTAATCGCTGTTTAAGTGTATAGGTAAGTTTGTGGGCTGCCATGATGTCAAAGAGTCTGAGTAGTCTGGAAGTCATTTCTGATATGTCTTTGATATAAGGTAATGTGGCTATCGTTTTTAATTGCATTGTGTCTCCTTGTTTGGGTTGGCTTTTGGTGTGTTTATTGGGTACCCGTTTTCTTGAATACATTATGTTGCTATTTTCCTTCTTCTGTTTGTAAATCTTGCAAATTTTTGTTATATTTGAAACCTGAGTTTGGTGCATTTTTACTAAAAACAATGATGCATTGCACAGATTGAAATTACAAATAGGATCCCCTGATGTCATTAGAAATAAATGTATTGGCAAATATGGAAAGAAGCTAAACGGACCAGAAAGCCACAAGTCTGGTCTCTGGAGTGTGCCAAGGTAGTTGATTTCACGCAGTACATCAGAAACAATTTTACAAGTTACTGTTCTTTTGAGAAACCAGAACATTTCTGTGGTTTCTGCTTGAAATTATAACTGAGTCCTCTTTTGGAAAGGTGCATTAGGCTGAAGTATTATGGGTCTCATTGGATAGCCTACCCACACTGCATAAGCTCACCCAATGCCAAAACATCATCTGTACCTCTGACACCATCTGTCTTGACTGTAATTGTGTTTTCTAGGATGATGATGCCCATATCCTATTTATCATTTTGAGCTGCTCACCTACCATGCCTGTCCCCACTGACATAAATTGTCTGTGTCCAACAGCTTAATTTTTAAAAAAAACTCATGCTATTGTTAAATTCCTTCATGTACTAGCCATCTCTCTATCTTTGAAAATTCTTTACTAATTTCAAGCCTAAATTGTATACTCTTCACTTCTCGTATCATGTACACCATCCATTTGACCGAGTGTTTGGTTACTCTCATAATAGCTTTTTTAGTTCTATACCATTGGTTACTTTGTACATCACCATGAAGTAATTTGGCATGTTCCATTACATTAAAGATACTATATTGGTGAGGGGAGGTGACAGCGTAGTGGTATTGTTGTTGGACTAATAATCCAGACATGCAGTTAATGTTTGAAACACCCAATTTCAGATCCCGCCAACACAGATGATGGACTCTAATTCCAGAAAATCTGGAATTAAGACTTGAATGATGGTCACAAAAACAATATGGATTGTCAAAAATAAACAGTTTCACTAATGCCCTTTAGACCACCTTACCTCATCTGGCTTCCATGTGACTTCAGACCCAAAGCAATGTAGTTGAGAGTCTGGCCTGTCATATGGCCAAGGAAGTCATTCAGTCATATCAAACAAATAAATTGCTTTAAAAAATGGGGAATGAAACCAAACTGGCTTTCTGTCATAGCTAGGCACTGGAAATGACAACAGAAAACTTTGCCCCCGTAAACATTTTCCTTACCAACATTGGGGGCTAATGCCAAAATTAGGAAAGCTGTCTCACAGACCAGCAACAGTCTGGTGCTGTTATATTCAGGGAATCGTTCTTTACCCACAGTGTCCCAGACAACATCATCATCATCATCCCTGAGTATGCCTTGGCCTACTGGCTGGACAGATCAGCAGAGGTGGCAGTCAGTAGTATACAGCAAGGAAAGGGTTGCCCTGGGAATCTACATTGACTCCAGACGCTATGAAGTCTCATGCCAACAGAGCAAGCATGGGAAAGGAAACAGCTTACTGATTATTATGTATTATTCCCTCAGCACCTCAAATGATTAATTAATACTCTTCTATGTTGAACAGCACTTGGAGGAAGCACTGAGTGCTTCCTCAGTGGCTTCTGGGTGGGGAGTTCAATTTCTACTAGCAGAACTACCGACTGAGCTGTTTGAGTCCTGCAGGACTTTGCTTCAAGATTGTCTGTACTGCTGGTGGTGAGGGAACCAACGAGAGGAAATATATGCTTGACCTCTTCCTTAGTAATCTATCTGGCACAATGCATCTTTCCATGTTAGCGCTGGTAGGAGTACCCACCATGTTGTACGTTTGGAGACAAAGTCCCGTCTTTACACTGAGAGGACTCTCCAGTATTATATGGCACTATCACTGGAAACAAAACAATTTTTTACTCTGGACTGAAATGAGTGAGAAAAAAAACTGTTTCAAAAACTAAGGATTGTTGAAGGATTGCTGCACTTTTTAAAAGCAAGTAACCACTCATTGTAACTATTATTTTCACAGCTGCTTGCTCAAGCAAAATGGAAGCTGAGTTTGCGATGAGCTGGAGCCAAGGAGTGTGTATGAATGGAACTTTGCCTGGCAACAAGTCACTAATTGGATTCTGGACTAGTGTCCTGTTTTAGATGACAAAGTTCTTATGCCTGCCAACAATGATGTGATTGTTTCCCAAGGTGCTAAACAGCTTATAGCTATGTATTTTTTGGTGGAAGCAATCAGACCTCTGCATAAGATGAAGCTGTCTCGTTACTCCACAATGAAAAGCATCTCAAGCCTGAAAATAGAACATAGAACATAGAACATTACAGCACAGTACAGGCCCTTCAGTCCTTGGTGTTGTGCCAACTGTCTGAGGCCCATCCATCCTACACTATTTCATTTTTATCCATATGTTTTCCAATGGCCGTTTAAATGCCCTTAAAGTTGACGAGTCTACCACTCTTGCAGGCAGTACGTTCCATACCCCTACTACCCTCTGAATAAACAAACTACCAATGACAACTGTCCTATATCTACCACTCCTCAATTTAAAGCAATGTTTCCTCATGATAGCCATCACCATATGAGGAAAATGACTTTCACTGTCCACCCTATCTAACCCTCTACTTATCTTGTATGTCTCAATTAAGTCACCTCTCAAACTTCTTCTCTCTAACGAAAACAGCCTCAAGTTCCTCAGCCAATGAACTGCAGGATGAACGTTTCCCATTAACCGCCACACTTTGCCATCTTTCAGCTAGCCAACTTCTGATCCAAACCACTAAATCACCCTTAATCCCATGCCTCCATGTTTTGTGCAATGGTCTACAGTGGGGAACCTTATCAAAAGCCTTACTGAACTCCATATACACCATATCAACTGCTTTCCCCTCATCCACCTGTTTGGTCACTATCTGAAAGAACTCAATAAGGCTAATGAGGCATGACCTACACTTTACAAAACCGTGTTGACTCTCCCTTAATCAACTTATTCCTCTCTAAATGATTATAAATCGCATCTCTTATAACCTTTTCCAACACTTTACCCACACCTGAAATAAGGCTCACTAGTCTAAAATTACCAGGGTTGTCTCTATTCCCCTTCTTGAACAAGAGAACAACATTTGCTATCCTCCAGTCTTCTGACACTATTCCTGTAGACAATGACGACATAAAGATCAAAGCCAAAGGCTCAGCAATCTCCTCCTTGGCTTTCCAGAGAATCCTAGGATAAATCCCATCCAGCCCAGGGGACTTGTCTATTTTCACACTTTCCAGAATTGCTAACATTTCCTCCTTGCGAACGTCAATCCCGTCTAGTCTGGTAGCCCACATCTCAATATTCTCCTCGACCACATTGTTTTTATCCAGTGTGAGTACTGATGATATTTTTATCCCTTCCCCTATCTCCTCTGACTCCATGTACAATTTCCCACTACTATCCTTGATTGGCCCTAACCTTTCTCTCGTCATTCTTTTGTTCCTGATATACCTGTAGAAAACTTTATGGTTTTCCTTGATCCTTCCTGCCAACAACTTCTCACCTCCCCTCCTGGCTCTTCTTAGCTTTCTCTTTAGGTCTTTCCTGGCTAACTCATAACTCTCAAGTGCCTTAACTGAGCCTTCATGTTTCATCCTAACAGAAGCCTTCTTCTTCCTCTTGACCAGAGATTCAACTTCTTTAGCAAACCATGGCTCCCTCACTCGACCACTTGTTCCCTGCCTGACAGGTATATACTTATCAAGGACATGCAGTAGCTGTTCCTTGAATAGGCTCACATTTCAATTGTGTCCATCCCCTGCAGTTTCCTTCCCTATTCTATGCATCCTAAATCATGCCTAATCACATCATAATTGCCTTTGCCCTGGCAATAACTTTGTCCTGCGGTATATACCTATCCCTTTCCACTGCTAAAGTAAACATAAACGAATTGTGGTCACTATCACAAAAATGCTCACCTACCTTCAAATCTAACACCTGGCCAGATTCATTACCCAGTACCAAATTCAGTGTGGCCTCGCCCCTTGTAGGCCTGTCTGCATACTGTGGAGAAACCCTCCTGCACACATTGGACAAAAACTGACCCATCTAAAGTACTCAAACTGCAGTATTTACAGTCAATATTTGGAAAGTTAAAGTCACCCATAATGACTACTCTGTTACACTCGCTCCTATCCAGAATCATATTTGCTTTCCTTTCCTTTATATCTCTGGAACTATTTGGAGGCCTATAGAAAACTCCCAACAGGGTGACCTCTCCTCTCCTGTTTCTAATCTCAACCCATACTATCTCAGTTAACAAGTCCTCAAACGTCCTTTCTGCAACCATAATGCTGTCCTTGACTTACAATGCCACACTTCCCCTCTTTTACCATTTTCTCTGTTCTTATCTAAACATCTAAATCCCGGAACCTACAACAACCATTCCTGTCCCTGCTGTATCCATGTCTCTGAAATGGCCACAACATTGAAATCCCTGGTACCAACTCATCCTGCAAGTTCACCCACCTTAATCCACATGCACCTGGCGTTAAAGTAGACACACTTCAAACCACCATCCTGCCTGAAGGTGAACTCTTGCGACCTTGAAACCACAGTTCTGACCTCACTACTCTCAACCTCCTGGACACTGGAACTACAATTTAGGTTCCCAGTTTATTTTTCCTTTCCAGTTCCCATGAGCTGTGATTTTTAATTAAGAAGTCAAAGAACTTTATAAGGTTAAACCAGTCACCCTGTGCCTCATACAAACAAGTGGAAGAGTCTGGAGGAAAAGAATAAAAACAGTAACACATCCTGACTAGCCAAAAGCACTATCTCAGTGGAACCTAGTTATCAGAGATTTGCAACTGTGCTGAAACAGGCCATTCAGCCTATCGAGTTTACACCAACCCTCTGAACAACATCTGCAGACCTCCACCACCACCCTATAATGCTGCAATTTCCATGGCTAATCTACCTAGTCTGCACGGCCCTGGACACTATAGACAACTTAGCATGGCCAACCCATCTAATGTACACGTCTTTGGACTGTGGGAGGAAACTGGACCACTTGGAGGAAACCTACGCAGACATGATGAGAATGCACAAGCTCCACCAAGATAGTCACTCAAGGCTGGAATTGAATCTATGTCTCTGGTACTGTGAGGCAGTAGTGCTAACCATTGAGCCACCATCACACCCCAATGCTGCCTGTGAACAGGGATCAGTGAATAGTCTTCCCAGACTTTCCTTCTGCTCATAACAGCCATAATTATCCTGCTTGTGCTTTGGAGTTTGAGGCAACATGAATGGTTGGGGTTAAGATTGTTTCTAGAGGCCCTAGACATGCTAAGAGTGTACGATCAAGGGACAGTTCACCCCTCCCAGCATGAACATCCACAGAAATTGGGTGTTGTAGGTAGTATAGAAGGAGAATGGCCAGAATTCTCCTTTCTGCAGGAGCATCCTCAGGGTAGACCTCTGCAGGACTTTTACGTGTTTTCTCCTCATCCATTTACCTACTGACATGACTCTGCCTTCTTGGCCATAATTTTCTAATGTTCCTTAGATTCACCAGTGGGTGCCATAAGTGAGGAGAATTGCCAATGTTGCACTTTTGTTCAAAAAAGTATGTAAAGATAAGCCCAGCCTCTACAGACCAGTCAAGTTAACTCCAGTGGTGAGGACGCTTTTCGAAATCTTAATTTCAGACAGAATTAGTAGTCATTTGAGTGGATGCAGATTAATTAAGGAAAGCCAATGTGGACCTACTAAGAGAAAATTGTATTTAATTAACTTGATTCAGTTGTTTAATGAGTGAACAAAAATAGTTGATGAGGGTGATGCTGTCTATGCAATGTGCATGGGTTTTCAAAAGGCATTTGATAACATACTATGGGACAGACTTGTGAGCCAAGTTAGAGCTCATGGAAGAAGAGCAATAATACCAATGTACATATGTAGTTAGGTAAAAATGAGGCCTGCAGATGCTGGAAACCAGAGTTTAGATCAGAGTGGTGCTGGAAAAGCACAGCAAGTCAGGCAGCATCCAAGGAGCAGGAAATCGACGTTTTGTGCAAAATCCCTTCATCATGAATGGAGGCAGGGAGACTCCAGGATGGAGAGATAAATAGTG
>NC_057714.1:34543987-34545554 GCF_004010195.1 Chiloscyllium plagiosum
GTGGGCGCAGGTTTTGCAATTCCTGCGGTGGCAGGGGAGGGTGCCAGGAAGGGAGGGTGGTTTGTTGGGGGGGGGGCGTGGACCTGACCAGGTAGTCATGGAGGGAACGGTCTTTGCGGAAGGCGGAAAGGGATGGGGAGGGAAGTATATCCCTGGTGGTGGGGTCCATATGGAGGTGGCGGAAATGTCGGCGGATGATTTGGTTTATGCGAAGGTTGGTAGGGTGAAAGGTGAGGACCAGGAGGGTTCTGTCCTTGTTATGGTTGGAGGGGTGGGGTTTGAGGGCGGAGGTGCGGGATGTGGATGAGATGTGTTGGAGAGCATCTTCAACCATGTGAGAAGGGAAATTGCAGTCTCTAAAGAAGGAGGCCATCTGGTGTGTTCTGTGGTGAAACTGGTCCTCCTGGAGCAATTCCCCCTAGTCCAGGAACTCCCCACATACGTTCGAGACACCACCCATGCCCTCCACCTCCTCCAAGACTTCCATTTCCCCGGCCCCCAATGCCTCATCTTCACCATGGACATTTAATCGCTCTACACCTCCATCCGGCATGACCAGGGCCTCCAAGCCCTCTGTTTCTTCCTCTCCCAAAGTCCCCAACAGTACCCTTCCACTGACATCCATTCATTTGGCTGAACAGATCCTCATTCTTAACAATTTCTCCTTCGAATCCTCACCCTTCCTCTAGACCAAAGGGGTAGCCACGGGCACCCATATGGGCCCCAGCTATGCCTGTCTCTTTGTCGGCTACGTAGAACAGTCAACCTTCCGTAGTTACACTGGCACTACTCTTCCTCCCTACATTGATGACTGCATCGGTGCCACCTCGTGCTTCCACGAGGAGGTTGAGCAGTTCATCAAGTTCACCAACACATTCCACCCCGACCTTAAGTTCACCTGGACCATCTCTGACACCTCCCTCCCCTTCCTGGACCTCTCCATCTCCATTAATGACGACAAACCACCCTCTTGTCCTGGCACCTTCCCCTGCCACCACAGAAATTGCAAAACCTGCACCCACACCTCCTCCCTCACCTCCATCCAAGGCCCCGAAGGAGCCTTCCACGTCCATCAAAGTTTCACCTGCACATCCACCAATGTCATTTATTGTATCCGTTGCTCCCGATGCAATCTCCTCTACATTGGGGAGACTGGACGCCTCCTCGCAGAGTGCTTCAGGGAACATCTCCAGGACGCCCGCACCAATCAACCCCACTGCCCTGTAGCCCAACATTTCAACTCCCCCTCCCCACTCTGCTGAGGACATGCAGGTCCTGGGCTTCCTTCACCGCCACTCCCTCACCATCTGACGCCTGGAGGAAGAACGCCTTATCTTCCACCTCGGAACACTTCAACCCCACGGCATCAATGTGGATTTCACCAATTTCCTCATTTTCCCTCCCCCCCACCTTACCTCAATTCCAACCTTCCAACTCAGCACTGTCCTCATGACCTGTCCTACCTGCCAATCTCCCTTCTCACCTGTCTGCTCCACAATCCCCGCTGACCTATCACCTCCATCCCCACCCCCATTCATCTATTGTACTCTTTGCTACCTTCTCCCCA
>NC_057714.1:34545929-34568902 GCF_004010195.1 Chiloscyllium plagiosum
GGGGGGGGGGGAGGGGGGGGGGTGGGGGAAGGGGGGGGGGGGGGGGGGGGCTGGGGGAAGGTAGCTGAGAGTGGAACAGGTGGATAGAGGTATGGGGTAATGGTGATAGGTTGGTGAGGTGGGTGAAGCGGTTGAGTGGGTAGGAAGATGGATATGTAGTACAGGTCATGAGGGCGGTGCTGGGTTGGAAGGTTGGAACTGGGATAAGGTGGGGAGAGGGGAAATGAGGAAACTGGTGAAATCCACATTGGTGCCATGGGGTTGAAGGTCCCAAGGCAGAAGATGAGACATTCTTCCTTCAGGTGTTGGGTGGTGAGGGTGTGGCGATGGAGGAGGCCCAAGACTTGCATGTCCTCAGCAGAGGGGGAGTTGAAGTCTTTGGCCATGGGGCGGGGGGTGGGGTTGATTGGTATGAGTGTCCTGGAGCTGTTCTCTGAAGTGCTTTGCAAGTAGGCGCCCTGTCTCCCCAAAGTAGAAGAGACCACATTGGAAGCAACGGACACAGTAAATGACATGTGTGGAAGTGCAGGTGAAATTCTGATGGATGTGGAAGGTACCTTTGGGGCCTTGGATGGAGGTGAGGGGGGAAGGTGTAGGCGCAGGTTTTGCAATTCCTGCAGTGGCAGGGGAAGGTGACAGGAGGAGAGGGTAGGTTCGTGGGGCGCGTAGACTTGACAAGAGGGTAGCGGAGGAGGGAATGGTCTTTACAGAAAACAAATAGGGGTGGGGAGGCAAATATATCACTGTTGGTGGGGTCTGTTTGTAGGTGGCAGAAATGGCAGAGGATGATGCACAGAGGTTGGTGGGGTGGAAGTTGAGGACTGGGAGGGGTGAGGTTCTGGCCTTGTTGCAGTTGGAGGGGTGGGGTTTAAGAGCAGAGGTGCGGGACGTGAATGAAATGCATTGGAGGACATCATTGACTACATGGAAGAGGAAATTGTGTTCTTTGAAGAAAGAGGCCGTCTGGTGTGTTCTGTGATGGAATTGGTCCTCCTGGGAGCAGATGCAGTGGAGGCAGAGGAATTGGGAACATGGGATAGCATTTTTACAGGAGGCAGGGTGAGCGGGGGTGTAGTCCAAGTAGCTGTGGGAATTGGTGGGTTTGTAGAAGGTGCCCATGTTGAGTTGGTCACCGTTGATGGAGATGGAGAGGTCCAAGAAAGGGAGGGAGGTGTCAGAGATGGTCCAGGTCAATTTAAGGTCGGGGTGGAATGCGTTGGTGAAGTTGATGAACTATTCAACCTCCTCGTGGGAGTACGTGGTAGCGCCGATACAGTAATCAAAGTAGCGGAGGTAAAGGTGGGGAATGGTGCCGGTGTAACTGCAGAAGATGGACTGTTCCACGTAACCGACAAAGAGACAGGCAGAGCTGGGGCCTGTGCGAGTGCCCATGGCTACTCCTTTCATCTGGAGGAAGTGGAAGGATTCAAAGGAGAAATTGTTGAGGGTGAGGACCAGTTCAGCCAACAAATAAGAGTGTCAGTGAAGGGTTCTGGTGAGGACACCAAGAGAGGAGGAAACAGAGGACTTGAAGGCCCTTGTCATGGCGGATAGAGGTGTATAGGGACTTCGCCATTGCCACATCCTCACCACCCAACGCCTGGAGGAAGAGTACCTCATCTTTCGCCTTGGGACATTCCAACCACACAACCTCAATATGGATTTCACCAGTTTCCTCATTTTCCCTCCCCACACCTTATCCCAGTTCCAACCTTCTAAGTGGTTAGCACTGCTGCCTCACAGCGCCAGAGATTCGGGTTCAATTCCCGCCTCGGGCAACTGTCTGTGTGGAGTTTGCACATTCTCCCAGTGTCTGCATGGGTTTCCTCTGGGTGCTCCGGTTTCCTCCCACAGTCCAAAGATGTGCAGGTTAGGTGAATTGGCCATGCTAAATTGCCCGTAGTGTTAGATGAAAGGGTAAATGTAGGGGAATTGGTCTGGGTGGATTGCTCTTCGGAGGGTCGGTGTGGACTTGTTGGGCTGAAGGGTCTGTTTCCACACTGTAAGTAATCTAATCTAATCTAATCTAAACTCGGCCTCGCCCTTATGACCTGTCCTACCTGTCCACTTCACCCTCCTATCTGACCGATCTCACCATTACCCCCACCTCCGTCTACCTATCACCCTCTCTGCTACCTTCCCCCCAGCCCCACCTCTCCTCATTTATCTCTCCACCCTCTTGGCTCACAAGTCTCATCCCTGATGAAGATCTTTGCCTGAAATGTCAATTCTGTTGTGGTTCTGTTCGCCAAGCTGGGAATTTGCGTTGCAGACGTTTTGTCCCCTGTCTAGGTGACATCCTCAGTGCTTGGGAGCCTCCTGTGAAGCGCTCCTGTGATGTTTCCTCCGACATTTATAATGGTTTGTCTCTGCCGCTTCCGGTTGTCAGTTCCAGCTGTCCGCTGCAGTGGCCGGTATATTGGGTCCAGGTCGATGTGTTTGTTGATAGAATCTGTGGATGAGTGCCATACCTCTAGGAATTCCCTGGCTGTTCTCTGTTTGGCTTGTCCTATAATAGTAGTGTTGTCCCAGTCGAACTCATGTTGCTTGTCATTTGCGTGTGTGGCTACTACGGATAGCTGGTCGTGTCATTTCGTGGCTAGTTGGTGTTCATGGATGCGGATCGTTAGCTGTCTTCCTGTTTGTCCTATGTAGTGTTTTGTGCAGTCCTTGCATGGGATTTTGTATACTAAGTTGGTTTTGCTCATGCTGGGTATCTCCTACTCCTCAGATGCTGCCTGACCTGCTGGGCTTTTCCAACAGCCCACTCTTTCCCTCCACTGGTGCTGCTAGACCTGCTGAGTTTCTCCAGCAATTTCTGTTTTTTGTTTCAGATTTCCAGCAGTTCTTGAAGAGGATGTATGCCAGTTGTTGGAATGGACAGGCCAAAGGCAGATAAAATTTAATGCAGAGAAGTCTGAAGTAGTCTATCTTGTTAACGTTAATCAAGGATGGCATTGTTACAATAGGTACAGATAATCCAGTTTCAGGATTTCCCTTTGTAACAGCACTGAATGTCCCCAAACTAAGAAAGGATTGCAGAAGTGGAGGGCAATTCGGGCTAGCCTGACCTGTGACACCCAGATCCTATTACACAAAAAGGAAAAAATATGATGTTGCACAATTGGTTTGGAAGTAGAAGAGGAATAGTAGGAAAACAAAATCACGACTGGAACAGTTAAGACCTTGTAACAAAAAACACAATGCAGGAAGAATTGTAAAATAAGGAATATTGTGTGCTTATGATAAAGGAATGATAAGAATCACTGGTGATTTTGAATTACATATAAGCTCCGAAAAGTCAGATGGGCAAATGTAGCCTGGTTGAAAGATTCATCAATGCTTTCATCAATCACGATAGTTTATTAGAGTATCACTGGCGCAAACCTAAGAGCGGGTTATATTCGATTTGGTATTTTGTATTGTGACAGGAGTAATTAATGATGTCAGAATAAAGGCAGTCCTGAGTAGCAGCAAATACAATGTGATTGAAATTTCCATCCAATGTTACAGGGAAAACAAATTCTGAAAATTTCAGATGGACAAAACTAGTCTTAAAAATTCCAAAGGGAGAACCCACCATCCATAACCGGACCCCTTTGGATAAGAAGTGCCCACACCCCCAACAGATGGGTGTATGCTTCCCTGACTGCAGACTGCCCACTATGTTGCCACAGGACCCACTCCTTGGATCACAATGACATGGAGCCCTTGACCAAAACTACCCCAACCAGATACCTGACTGTGGCCAATTCCCCGAGACTGATAGCAGAGGCTGCCCTTGACTCACTTTGCAGGGACACCCTGACTGACCAATGACACTTACTCCTCCAAAACATTGAGACATGGCTGCTTGGTGCTGTACAAGCAGTGTGCTTGTCTCATAAACTTGCTAGCACGTGAAGCAGTTATCAGATTGTCATAGCAATATGCTGTACAACAAGATGTATATGCCCCCTTGAGTGGACTGTCGACCAGCAAGGTAGGCTGTCTGGTTGTGTGGCCACTGATCGGCATGGCAAGACATTACACTGCATGGATGCTGCAAGCATGCTGTGAATAAGCACTAAGAAAATAGATGCTAACAGGGTATGGGAGCTACCTTGAGATGCAACCTGGTACATTCTCTGGGCTGGAAGTTCATTCTCTGCGCAGAAAGTGTCCTTTCTGCACCTTTCCAACACTGGTTGCCTGTCCACTCTGCAATATGAGTATGTGCTTCCAGACAGCCCTGCAATTGCATTGGAGAGATACGTATTCACAAGGGGTTGGCAGAAGTCTGTGGATGAGGGATCATGTCCTGAGCTGCAGTTTGATTGAATACATCATGGACGTCCCTTGAAACAAATAGTGAGCTCAACCACCAGGTACCCACCTTGGTTTCCAGGTTGAATTTTCTTGACATTTTGCTTTTTGAATCTGAACATTAATGAGGTGACTTCAGCTATCAAAAGTGCATTTAACAATCTACAATTCTCCTTTGGCAATTTACTGCTGTCTGGACAGAAACTCAACCCTGCTAGTGAAAAGCATAAACGTTGGCACAAGATCCTACTGAGGTCAAAATCAGCCTCGTCGAACTTCTCGTTTGATTTTGCCACAATTCCGACTGTAGCCCACATCACCCAGATGGCTTTAATCTTCTGCTCCTTATTATTGAAGGTCACTCTGTCACTAAGTCCCACTCTTCCACTTGAAATAAAGCTCTCGAACAATTATCTTTAATTCCTCATTTTTTCACTCCTCATAGTCCATTAGTCAGGCAATTTAGTATCTTGTGAAATAGCATCAGCTCCCTGATACATGCATACTTGTCCCATGGAATACTTGATTATCTCTGTATATATTAATCTTTACACCCTCCAATCACTATCCCAACCAGGGAGTTGCCACACTGTGGTTTGTTCTTTTTTACTTTGCTAACTGGTGAGTTTATGTTGAATTCCATTGTCTGTTTTTGGAAATAAAACTGTTAACTTCTAAGTGATATTAATAAAAATAATAAACAACAGAAAGTGTCTTAAAAATTTCATTATTTCAACCTGTTGAAAGCCAAATCGTCCTGTTTAAAGATTGACAGATTCCTTTTGCTCCACCTTTAACCTAATGTTCTGAAGTTAAGGTGAGAAATCCATGTTGTGTCTCAAGCTCAGAATTTGTCATACATGCAATCATGGAATAGCACCAGTGGAAAACAACATAACAGTGTGGAAAATTAACAGACCACTTAATTCATGATGTTCCCTCCTTCATACACAAAGCATAATCAACACAGTTCACTTTCCACCCCCATAGACCCCCACCACATCCCTTTTATTAATGCATACGTTAAATATATCCCTGTGTTAAAAATGATCTTGTTTTGCAATAATGTGGTATTGTTGAAATGCAAAGTTATTAAAGCTGGATAAATGTGTTTCCTGCTATGTTGGATTGCTTTGAAACAATGTTCTGTATACTATACAGAGTAATAATACCCTTTTGACATCCCCTCCCTCAGGAAGGGAGGAACTGTAAGTAAACAGCTTCCAGGTGCAGCCTAATGCTATTGTTCTATTCACTCACACAGGTAATGGGGGAGTACCATATTGATCATTCTTGTAATAATTAGCAAGGACACATGTCTTGGAGAACAATAACACATGTCTAATTTCTTGTTAATGTATTTTATCCTTGAGTCATTTGAAATTCAATAACTGCTTTAAAACAAAATGAACCAAGCAAAATGTTAACAGTATTAAGTATATGTTGCTGGTTCTCTTGCAAATAGCGACAAGTCAAAGAGGCAGCTGGCCTCAGGCCTTCTGAAGGGAAAATGCTGAATCCCCTCTGTCAGTGAGAGTATTTGTATATTCACATGTGTGTTTACTTGATCTGGAAAGTGTTGGGGAAGGAAATATTTTGTTTAAAAGAAAATAAAGTTGGCTTAAATATTCAGTTGATAGACAGAATATGAGCATTGGTGATAAAAGACATCTGGAGAAATGTTTCATATTGTGCTCATAAGCAGAACTTGCAACAAGAAAACTTAAAGGGAAAACATGAATTATACTGTATTTTGAAAGTACTGGTTGGTTGGCAAGTGAACTCTGATTAGGAGAGGTGTTGCCATGGAGAATGCACTAATTGCTGATGACTGGCAGTCAGCATTGTTTAAATTTTAAATCAGGTAGATTGACTGTAGTCAAGATATTACCTGAAGAAATGAACCAGGGAAATATCTGTCACTTATTTTGTTGAGTTGAAAAAGGAGCATTGTGTGTTCTTTCTGTCTGTAAAGAATAGGGTCCTGTGTATTAACATTAACATGTTTAGCTTTCAGTACACACACATACATTGCATTGCGACCCCAACTGACAAATCTAAATTCGTTTTCAACTTAATTCTTTGTATATTCAGGATTATTTAGCAATTATTGGCCAATCATGATATCACATACAGATTTGGAACTATGAGTTTCACAAGTGTGAACTGGTTGATTACTGTTCTCAAAACATCCCATGACCCCTCTCTCCAGCCTACCTGTAAATGTGCTGGAATGTTACCATACAATTCTGCCCATGTGTTCTTAGAATCATAGGATTATACAATCCCTACAGTGCAGAAAGAGGCCATTTGTCCCATCGAGTCCATATTGACCCTCTGAAGAGCATCCCACCGAGACCTAGCCCTGATCCTATACAGTAACCCTGCATTTCCCATGGTTAATCGGCCTAGCCTTCATATCCCTGGACACTATGGGGCAATTTAGTACGGCCAATCCACCTAAACTGCACATCTTTGGACTTAACTAATTCTCTTGGGTATAAGCATAAATAGCTGAAAATGTGTTGCTGGAAAAGCGCAGCAGGTCAGGCAGCATCCAAGGAGCAGGAAAATCGACGTTTTGGGCATGAGCCCTTCCTGAAGAAGGGCTCATGCCCGAAATGTCAATTCTCCTGCTCCTTAGATGCGGCCTGACCTGCTACGCTTTTCCAGCAACACATTTTCAGCTCTGATCTCCAGCATCTGCAGTCCTCACTTTCCCCTATAAGCATAAATACAAAAATAAACACAATTATTGATTTCATCATATCAGTGGCAGGTTCAACAAAATGCCTGTCTTCTTTTATCTAATTATTTTCTTTATTTTCAGCTTTCTCTGCAAGTTAAAATATTCTTCAAGTTTAGAATGACCACTCTTCTCTCCACTCATCATCTCCATTTTCCGGATTCTATGTATTCCTCTTTCTTTACTTTCTTTTAATTTTTGGTTGACATGTTTTCAGCCAATAAAAGTTCCTATCTCTGGGATTATCCTTGTACATACCTTTATCTCACTCTCCTCCTATTATTCTCTTTAAAGAAAAAAAAGGTCTCTGACCAAACCTCTGCCAACTCTTCTAAATCTGTTTTATTTCTTCACAATTGATTACCAGCCAATGAAAAGTTTAAATTTAGATATTATGAGTTCAATTTAGTGAAATGCAGCAATCACACCAAAACCAGAAATTGTTGGACAGGTTTGGTTTCAGCTCAAACGTTGACCAAAAATACTTTTAACTGTGTAATGAAAGGTTTTGCAATGTCACTTTGGATTGTAAAGGTGCAATTTGCAGGAAAAATGTGGGACTTCTTTTTAGGAATACAAATGACAGACAGCAACAAGAAATCAGTCAGACAGTCTTCTTAAAATAAGAGTTGACTCTTCTGCTTCTCTGATTGGGCCTAACTTTGTTGTGACAATGAGTATGTTAACTTCATGGAGGTGTACCACCTACAGATAGAATCGTTTGATTTGATTGATTATTGTCACATGTACCTAGATACAGTAAAAAAGATTTGTTTTGTGTGCAATACAGGCAGATCATACCATACAATGTGCATTAGGGTAATAAAACAGAGTGAAGGATACAACATTACTGCTGCAGAGAAGGGGCACAGAGAGCGTGATCAACACTAAATTTAAAATCTGAGAGGTCCATTCAGAAGTCGAAGAACAGCAGGGAAGAAATTGTTCTTGAAACGATATGGATGTGTATACACACTTTTATATCTTGTGCCTGACAGAAGAGGGTGGAAAGAGAATACAACCGGGGTGGGATTATGTTGGTTGCTTTCCCCAAGCAGCAGGAAGTATGGATAGAGTCAATGGTTGGAAAGACTATCAGAGTATATACTAATACTTCAAAGTTTGGAAGAAGATTTGTAGCTCGGGTGCTCGTTGTTGTGGTTCTGCTCGCCGAGCTGGGAATTTGTGTTGCAGACATTTTGTCCCCTGTCTAGGTGACATCCTCAGTGCTTGGGAGCCTCCTGTGAAGCGTTTCTGTGATCTTTCCTCCGGCATTTATGGTGATTTGTCTCTGCTGCTTCCAGTTGTCAGTTCCAGCTGTCCGCTGCAGTGGTCGGTATATTGGGTCCAGGTTGATGTGCTTGTTGATTGAATCTGTGGATGAGTGCCATGCCTCTAGGAATTCCCTGGCTGTTCTCTGTTTGGCTTGTCCTATAATAGTAGTGTTGTCCCAGTCGAACTCATGTTGCTTGTCATCTGAGTGTGTGGCTACTAAGGATAGCTGGTCATGTCGTTTCGTGGCTAGTTGGTGTTCATGGATGCGGATCGTTAGCTGTCTTCCTGTTTGTCCTATGCAGTGTTTTGTGCAGTCCTTGCATGGGATTTTGTACACTACATTGGTTTTGCTCATGCTGGGTATCGGGTCCTTTGTCCTGGTGAGTTGTTGTCTGAGAGTGGCTGTTGGTTTGTTTGCTGTTATGAGTCCTAGTGGCCGCAGTAGTCTGGCGAATCCTCTTACAAGGATGCCTTCCTTGAAGAAGCTCTCTTCCTGCGAATCCGCAGTAGTCTGGCTGTCGGTTCAGAAATGTTCTTGATGTATGGTAACGTGGCTAGTCCTTTGGGTTGTGGCATGTCCTCGTTCCATTGTCTTTCCATTAGACATCTGTTGATGAAATTGCGGGGGGTTTTGGCGAATACATTGTATAGGGTATCTTCTTCCTCTTTTTGCAGTTCTGGTGTACTGCAGTGTGTTGTTGCCCTTTTGAACAGTGTCTTGATGCAACTTCGTTTGTGTGTGTTAGGGTGGTTGCTTTCGTAGTTCAGGACTTGGTCTGTGTGTGTGGCTTTCCTGTGTACCTTAGTGGTGAATTCTCCGGTTGGTGTTCTCTATACCATCACGTCTAGGAATGGGAGTTGGTTGTCCTTTTCTTCCTCTCTAGTGAATCAGATTCCTGTGAGTGTGTTGTTTATCCTATTGGTGAGCTGTGGGGTGGGGTCAAGCTCCCTCTTTTGGGAGGTGTTGGTATCTGCAAGTAGTTGTTGCGCTTTTTGGATGTACTCTGCTTTGTCCAGGATGACCGTCAATTCTCGACGTGGTGGTGCAGAGAACACCAAACTGACAGCCAGACTACTACTACCACTAGGACTCATAACAGCACACAAACCAACAGCCACTCTCAGACAACAACTCACCAGAACAAAGGACCCGATACCCAGCATGTGCAAAACCCAATGTAGTGTACAAAATCCCATGCAAGGACTGCACAAAACACTACATAGGACAAACAGGAAGACAGCTAACGATCCGCATCCATGAACACCAACTAGCCACGAAATGACATGACCAGCTATCCTTAGTAGCCACATATTCAGATGACAAGCAACATGAGTTCGACTGGGGCAACACTACTATTATAGGACAAGCCAAACAGAGAACAGCCAGGGAATTCCTAGAGGGATGGCACTCATCCACAGATTCAATCAACAAGCACATCGACCTGGACCCAATATACTGACCACTGCAGCGGACAGCTGGAACTGATAACCGGAAGCGGCAGAGACAAATCACCATAAATGCCGGATGAAAGATCACAGAAGCGCTTCACAGGAGGCTCCCAAGCACTGAGGATGTCACCTAGACAGGGGACAAAATGTCTGCAACACAAATTCCCAGCTCGGCGAACAGAACCACAACATATACTGATACTGTTTAGAATTTATCCCTTGTTCAATAGATCTTCAAGGTGGGTTTGAGTCAACTTTTCCAAGTCAGCATTTCCAGGCATTTTATAAACTTGGCTCACTGTTATTGGAACCTTCACCACTAGTAGCCTTGTGTCATCATTAACCTGTTGAAGTGAACCTTAGGAGAATCACTGAAGGATAGCAAGAACATGAAGTAGTGTTCCAAATTATAGGCATCTAAAAGACAATGATGAACCAAGAATATATTGTGAATCAGTTTACCATTTTCCACTTGAAATTAAGCCATTTGACTCTGCACAAACACAGTTGATTCTGATCAATGTTTAAAGTTAAAGGTGTAAGACTTAGAGGCCTACGATTGTGATATCTTGATGTCAGTGATAACTTTCTGGCATTGTGCTACACACTTGCTGATCTCATGTCCGGCACTCTTGGCCTCCATACAGAGATCGTGCCTGCAGTGATGATGGACAAAAGCACCTCATTGGATGTAAATTGCCTTGAGGCATGCTGAGGTTACAAAAGACGCAATTTAAACAGGTGACTTTGCTTAAATTTTCTTTTACTATGAGTTATAACATCAAAGCATTTTGTAAAAATAAATAAACAATTTTCAAACAAGCAATCTGTTTCTGTGCTCCTGGTGAGGTGTCCAACCTCCTTCTTGCTTCAACAAAAAACTGCACTTAATCTTGGCACTCACATGCAAAACTATCTCATGACTAAACTCGCAAAACAAGCTGAGTCATCCACAGAATTTGGTAACAACAAATTTTATTTTTGATCAGTGGTCAGCAGAAAACAAAATTACTGATCCAACTCAAGTTTTCTCCAACAGCCTTTTTATTGCATAAATGGCTTTGGAAGAAGTCTATAAACAGATTCAGTCAGCATGGAATCAAAATTTTTTTTATGTTTTCTGCCTCTCCTGGGAATACTAATATTCTAACTATATTACCCATTAATTCTGATAATTGTTAAAAGGATGTTACTTGGTTTTATAATCAGAATATTGAATATAAAAGCAAGGAGGTCATGCAAACCTTTATAAATAATTGGCACAACCTCAAATTTCTTCTGTGCTTTCTTGAGGAAAAAAAATATTCTAATTTCCACATAAAGTTTCAACAGTTGTAAATCTCACATGTAATCAGTGAGGGTCCTATGTAAATGTTTCAGTTTTAAAAAGTCCAGTTTAGGTCCTTTTGCAAAAAGATATTGTCACCTTTCCAATTGTTTAGGCTTATAAACATGAAGATGATGTTTCCAAGAAGCACTTTCAAGATAGTAATTGTATACGATTGATGAAATACATGCTTTTTTGAGCAAAGTAGATTGTTTGCTACTTTCACGATTTCTACTTGATACAATTTTTATCTGTTCTATTTGTTAGTTACTCTAATATTACCTAAGGTGTATGCTGACCTGTTGCCAAATCCATTAGAAATAACATTCGTGGCAATGAGTAGCCGCTTTGTACTTTTGAATATGTTGTCACCTGAAGACATTCCTGGAGATGCAAATTTTACCTGTTGATTGATGGTAAATTTGCTTATTTTGTTTGAGGTTTTGATAAGATCATGGCGAATGCTGAATCTTGTGCAGATGGAATTTGGTTAATAAAGATGTTCCTTCCTTCTGACAGCATCAACGGTTGTGTCAGTCAGTGCTAGGCCTGACATCCCATCACATGCTCCTTATCTTCTGATCGTTGGTGGAACTGCTTCATTTGCAGCAGCTAGATCTATCTGTGCACGTGATCCTGGAGCAAGGGTTGGTAATGATTCACTTTTCATTAGACATTAGTCTAATTAAATGCACATTTGGATGACTGCATTCCATGATATTTAGGTGATGAAGGCAGTCATCAGGAGAATGCCACTTTCAATGTGTGCTATAGTAACAGGGCAGAAACTGGAGAGCTGCAGTTGATTTCAGGACCTGCTCTTATAGAATGGAACATCACCTGGCCTACTGGCTCCTGATTGCTGTTCAGTGACACCTTCTGCAGGCCAGTGCATACAAATGTCAGTTGAAGACGGGATCATTTTTCCTACAGCTGACTATCAGGCTGATATTGTGTATTCTTCAGGATCTACTTTGAGCTAAGTATTGAAACTTGGTTATTACCAATGGGATAAAAGGTTTTTTTCTTTTTTTTGGAATGGCACCTGGTGACAAGTGGTGTCCTGCAGGGTTCAGTGTTGGGGCTGCAGCTGTTCACTTTATATATTAATGATCTGGATGAAGGGACTGGGGGCATTCTGGCAAAGTTTGCTGACGATACGGAGTTAGGTGGACAGGCAGGTAGTACTGAGGAGGTGGGGAGGCTGCAGAAAAATTTAGACATTTTAGGAGAGTGGTCCAAGAAATGGCTGATTAAATTCAATGTGAGCAAATGCGAGGTCTTGCACTTTGGACTATTTTATAAACGGTGAGAACATGCATAAAGCCAAAGTACAAAGGGACCTCAGAGTGCTAGTATTGGATTCTCTAAAGGTTGACTTATAGGTTGAGTCCATGGTTAAGAAAGCAAATGTAATGCTGTCATTTATCTCAAGAGGGTTGGAATGTAAAAGCAGTGATATGGTATTGAGACTATATAAAGCTCTGGTTAGGCCCCATTTGGAATACCGTGTCCAGTTTTGGGCCCCACACCTCAGGAAGGGCATACTGGCACTGGAACATGTCCAGTGGAGATTCACACTGATCCCTGGAATGGTAGGTCTAATATATGATGATAGGCTGAGGATCCTGGGGTCATATTCATTTGAATTTAGAATGTTGAGGGAAGATCTACTAAAAACTTACAAGATAATACATGACTTAGAAAGGGTTGACGCTGGGAAATTGTTTCCGTCAGACGAGGATACTAGGACCCATGGGCACAGCCTTAGAATTAGAGGGGGTCAACTTAGAATGGAAATGAGGAGACATATCTTCAGCCAGAGAGTGGTGGGCCTGTGGAATTCATTGCTATGGAGCACAGCGGAGGCTGGGACGTTAAATGTCTTCAAGTCAGAGATTGATAAATGCTTAATCTCACAAAGAATTAAGGGATACGGGGAGAGTGCGGGGGAGTGGCGTTGAAATGCCCATCAGCCATGATTAAATGGTGGAGTGGACTCGATGGGCCAAATGGCCTTACTTCCATATGTCTTATGGACTTATGGTCTGATTTGCATGTATTAACATCACATCTCATTATTACCCCTAATTGTGCCTCATTTATAAGCAATTGGCTATTTTCATGCACCATTGTTCCTATTACATTTACACTCTGCTACTGTAGGCATCCTACATGTCTTGTGCAGTATACACTCTGTCTATGTGGAGGCATCCCATTAACCTTCCTGTTGGAGACCTCCCTGTCCCAGTTAATGGAGAATGATGGTTAAATGTGTTATTTGTGTGTGCCGTGATTGCTGACTGATCACATTACTGTGAAGCTGCTTTCTTTCTGATATTGTCCATGTGGGATAATTGGCACCTTACCCATTGGATCCAGACACAGTAGCTGCTGTTGTCTCTATAGTGCTGCTGCACTAACAGCTACAGAGATTAATAATGGACATGTGCTTGAAAACCTAAAACCAACATTAATCTTAAACACATGTTGAGCAGCCTGCAAATGCAATTTCCCACAAAAAGTTCTCTCATTGTGTGAATCGGTGGCTAATGTTCTTTTATCTTCTTTGGAACATCCTCGAGATGAAGGAGATGCAGTGACACTCCTAAATGATAACGTCTCAGGATATGTGACAGATCTGTGTCTGCTGTCAGAGCATTCCAGACATAGGTTGCCATGGATTGAACACAGGTAGCTATGAGAGCACCATGTCATGAGACTGCGTGGATATGCAAAGCAACTCCTTCTTGTACTGACATCACTGAGGAGTCATACAAAGTCTTCTCAAGATGACTTCCCATGCTTGCTCTGGCCTGACAGTTTGTTGAAATATATTACAAGCACCAGCCATTGCTCAATTCTCTGGACAACTGGAGGACACAACAAGTGTATTTGATGGACAATGAGGGTCTGTGAGAATCGCAGCTTATTCTGAGTGGGAGAATGGGGCACTGGTTAGAAGAAACATTTACTTTTGCCAACCTACAACATAGAACTGCAGTCACAACAACCCATCCAGGACATCTTTGGAAACAACGTTCAATAGAAATGAGTTGGTAGAGTAATCATCCATTATCGACAAATGTATTGATTCAAGAAAGGCAAGAAGCCACTGTCTATTCCCAGCTGCTAATGCAGCTCATCAATTAGTTCGTTCTTTGTTTTTCCCTGTTGTTTAATAAAAGATAATGTCATCGACTGATGCATGCTTTCGCAAGACTTGATGCTTCCTCATTCAATTATGCTAAACTTATATGTTAGTATGGACATTAGAGAAAGAATAGCTATTCTTCAGATAGGATTATAACATGGTGTGGCACTTAGGATAGCTACCCTCTCTAGCTCCAGTAGCTGCACCAAAAATGACCATTGATCACAAAGGTGATGATGTAACATGAACATATATTTATAAATATGATCATCTATTTACAATGAATTGTTGCCTGTACCAACAGTGTGTCCTCACAGTGTTTTCTATTTCTTTCCTTTCCCTCTCATTCTGTCTAGACACAGGTTTGGCTCCATAGCTGGGCTGGAGGGACCTGTGAGCCTTGGAGTTTTGGGTGGACGGCTATGGGTGCATTTGTGTGAAGAGGAATCAGACATGCTGAGGGAGGCCTGGCCAGCTGCAGGTTCATTCACAGGCAAGATGCAGGTGGAAAGGCCAGTACCTCCGGATTGTCCTGAGAGGAGAGTGTCTTGCAGGTCCCACATGTGGTTCGTCATCTGGTTGATTGCCCACTGGCAGGAATGAGTGAGCTGATAATGGATAGTCGAGCTATGAGTGTTGATCTAGGTACAGGAAAGTTGGCGAGGTGTCCTGAGCGAGAGAATAGGCAGCAGAAAGGGTAGGAAATGTCAACTGACTGGGAGCATTGGGTGGATGAGAGCAATTGAGGGAAGATTCTATATGCAATGGGGGCTGTGGTAGACCATGTGCAGTAGTGAGTTTACAGTTAGTGTGAGATGGTAGATAAAAGATGGTGGCATTTATCCTTGCAAAGTGCAAAGGATTGTTAAGCTGTTCCCTGTAACAAAAACAGAAATTGCTGGAGAAACCCAACAGATCTAGCAGTATGTGTGAGCAGAAAGCAAAGTTACCGTTTTGAATCTGGTGTCTGTTCATTAGAACTAACTTTGCTTTCTTCCCACAGACATTGCCAGACTTGCTACATTCTCCATCTCTTTCTGTATTTTTTTATTTCAGTTCTCCAGCATCCACAGTTTTTTGTTTGATTTCAGCTTGACTTTAAACAAGGTGCCAGAGGCAGAAAACCCAGAGCATCTTGACAATGGCAAGGACCTACATGTAACTCCAGACTCACGGTAACATGGTTGATTCTTACCTGCCTTGTGGACAATTAGGGATGGGTAATAAATACTGGCCTAGCCAGCGGTGCCCTCATCCCATAAATGAATTTTAAAAAAAACTTGCTCTGCTGGTGATGGTATGCTCAATAAGCTGAGCACCTTAAAACAGCCTGAGAAATGAAGCTCACAGAGAGAAATCCTCCATACAATTATCTGAAGTTGAGAGTTAGCCACATTTTGGGAAAATTCAACTTAATATCATTTGA
The DNA here is from genome assembly GCF_004010195.1 of Chiloscyllium plagiosum. NCBI lineage: Eukaryota > Metazoa > Chordata > Chondrichthyes > Orectolobiformes > Hemiscylliidae > Chiloscyllium > Chiloscyllium plagiosum. Next base: position 34,561,612 of record NC_057714.1, read on the forward strand.
TAAAATGGCACTTTTGGTTCGGAGGGTTTATTATATTCAACATTGGTTTCCTGGACTTGTCTCAACCTGTGACCAAGCAATCACTATAGTTATCTTAGATCCACGTCTCTTTCTTTTCTTAAAAGAAATAATTTGCAAGTGTGTCAGGTATTAAAATTAAAGGTGAGGAATTTTAAAATTGACAGGCCAAATTTTACAACAAGCATGGCAAGGGAGAAAGGCAAGTAGGTTGAGGAGTGGAGAAGGATTTGAAGTTCTAGGTTTTAGGCTCTTGACAGCTGAAGGTGGAGCCTGTGAGATGAGCCACAAGCAAAATACAAAGTTTACTAGAATAATACCTGGAATGAGTGGGTTTTCGCATCTGTAAAGTTGAACATACTAGGCTTATACTACTAGAGTTTAGAAGAGTTAGGCAAAACATATGAGTTGATTGAAACAAATGAATTCCTATAGGGTCTTGATAGTGTAGATGTGGAAACTATATTTTCTCTTACTGGAGAATGTTGAACTAGGGGTCACTGTTTGAAAAGCTGGTTCATCCAATTAAAAAGAGATCATAGTACCCCTACAGTACAGAAGGAGGCCATTCAGCCCATCGGGTCTGTATTGACCTTCTGAAGGTGTCCCACCCAGACCCAATCCCTGTAACCCCGCATTTACCACAGCCAATCCACCTGACCTGCACATCTTTGGACTGTGGGAGGAAACTGGAGTATCCGGAGGGAACTCATGCAGACACGGGAAGAATGTGCAAACTCCACACAGACTGTCACCAAAGCTGGAGTTAAACCCAGATCTCTGGTGCTGTGAGACAGTAGTGCTAAGCATTCTGCCACCATGCCGAGAATAGGATTTTTTTTTTCTCTCTGTCTTATGGGATTATGATCTTTGAAATTCTGTTTAGAGAGAGTTTCTTTTGAACTTTTGGAACTCAAAAGGTAGTGCAAGGAGAGTCCTTGAATATTTTTAAGGCAGAGATAGATAGATTTTCGATATGCAGAGATAAGCAGGGTTTGAAGTTACAATCATATCAGCAGTGACCTTGAGAGCTTCTAAATCAAAATGTTGCTCACCTTGCTATCTGATTTCAAACTGTAAATAATTCATAGTCTCAAAAGAAAATGCATCTAATCTATAGGGTGACATGTTGGCTCAGTGGGTTAGCACTACTGCCTCATAGTGCCAGGGACCTGGTTGAATTCCCACCTCAGGCAACTGTCTGTGTGGAGTTTGTACATTCTCCCCGTGTCTGCGTGGGTTTCTTCCCACAGTCTGAAGGTGTGCAGGTCTGGTGAATTGGCCATGCTAAATTGCCCATAGTGTTAGGGGAATGGGTTTGGGTGGGTTACTCTTTGGAGGGTTGGTTTGGCCTGAAGGGTCTGTTTCCATACTGTAAGGAATCTAATCTGTTAAAGAATAAAATACATAGTTTTTCAGTGCTCTAACCCACAGTATCTTTTAACCTTTATCTTAAAAGGCCTACATTAATTCCTCAGGAATCAACAAGCGATCTCAAAGTGCGTCTTTTGGAATGGGTTGTGTGTGTAATGTACAAGCTTGAAACACCCACCGAGATGAGTGAACTTGTCTCAAAACCAAAAACCAATAGCTAGAACCGAGACCAGTTTTCTTCTGGATTCCTGGTGAGTAAAGTCGTTGATTTGAAGAAGTCAGCAAAGAAAATGTCTTGGTTGAAGATTAGATCATGACCCGTAAGTTGTTAGTTTTTCATTTCAGCAAACTATATTGGCATGAACATCAAATGTTAACCTTCCAATGTTATATTTTTAATGTTTTAATCAAAACTTTCTCATTAAAAAAAGCAAAATACATGCAAGCAAACGAACTGGATACTTACAGATATGGTGTTTCTAGTTTGCCATTAGTTCTTACTGAAGTAACAGACTCTATTTTGAAAATTAATTATTTTCACACCTGACTGACTGGCAAATATTACACAGTTTAAAATCTGACCTAACCATTTACCCTCCTTCATCCTCCATCCTTATCTATTTGGCACCTTACCATCTGATCCACCTCCCTGTTACCCTGCCTCCCTTCACTCACCCACTGCCTGACCCTCTCATTCCCACCCACTAGCGATACAACTTTCCAACAGACCCTCAATCTGCCCTGCCCTGAAACTCCATGAACAGACACAGCACACCGATACACCTGACCCTACTTCTCCCAGACCTGACTGGATTCACCTTCCTACCCCCTCACACATCTGCCACTTTAGTCCTTCACTCACCTAGCTGTACCAAATGCCCTCCCTAATCTGCCAAAATGCCTCTTCATTATCCCACTTGCTATCCCAACCCATCAAACATCTTCACATTATCACCTCACCCACCTTCCTGCATCCTCCCTGCTCAGCCCACTGTCACTTTACTGCCTTAATCCATCTTACACACTTACCCCTGTAGCTTCTCATCTAGGTTTTGGACAGTTAAATCCCTGAAAACTTGGGTCAACAATGCCATTTGGTACAGTGCTGAAAGGGTTCCGGACCAGATAGACTCTGAATCAGAAGTTCAGATTCAAAACGCAGAGCTCCAAGGCAGGGTAAGTAAAATGGAGCACATGGAAATCTGACTGTGAGTATCATTCTTTGTAAGGTTGCACCCGTGCTAGTTTGTAAGAGAGTCGGTATAGGTAGTTGGTGGGAGGAGCAATAGAACAAATTGCTCACTTGAGTGATACAAACATTTTGAATGATGTTGTAGTCCCATCCATCCAGGTAAGGGATTGTGTTCCATCAACATCTGACTTGAGGTTTGATGGAGAGACATCGAGGAGTCATTTGTGACAGAATATCTGATTTTTAAAATTAGAATTAGAATTCCTACAGTGTGGAAACAGGCCTTTAGCTCAGCAAGTCCACACCGACCCTCCAAAAAGTAACCCACCCAGACCCATTCCTCTGATTTTCCCCCTGACTAATTCACCTGCCCAGCTTCAGACTGTGGGAGGAAACCAGAACACCTGGAGGAAGTAGACATGGGGAGAACATGCAAACTCCACACAGACAGTCACCTAAGGCTGGAATCAAACCAAGGTGCCTGGCATTGTGAGGCAGCAATACTAATCACTGAGCCACCTCGGATCACCTACCTTTGTAGCCAGTGTTGATGTAGGTGGGACCCATGTTCTCAATGATGGGAAACGTTATATGTAATTGAAGGTCTGAGATAGTTGGGCTATTCCAGTTGGGCAAAAGTGAGGACTGCAGATGCTGGAAATCAGAGTCTAGATTAGAGTGGTGCTGGAAAAGCACAGCAGGTCAGGCAGCATCCGAGGAGCAGGAAAATTGATGTTTTGGACAAAAGCCCTTCATCAGGAATGGAGGCAGGGAGACTCCAGGGTAAAGAGATAAATGGGAGGAGGGTGGGGGTGGGGAGAAGGTAGCAAAGAGTACAATAAGTGAATGGGGTGGGGATGAAGGTGATAGGTCAGAGAGGAGGGTGGGGGAAGGTAGCAAAGAACACCGCCCCCAGCCTGAACCTCACCACAATCCACAACCACCCCCAGCCTGACCACCACCGCCGTCCACTCTCTGCACCAAACCTGATCCCCACTGCTGTCCACACACCGCACCAAGCCTGACCCTCACTGCAAGAGGAGGTTGGAGCAGATAGGTGGGAAGGAAGCTTGGCAGGTAGGACAGGTCATGAGGATGGTGCTGAGCTGGAAGTTTGGAACTGGGATAAGGTGGGGGAGTGGAAATGAGGAAACTGGTCACGTCCACATGCCTTGGGGTTGAAGTGTTCCGAGGCGGAAGATGAAGTGTTCTTCTTCCAGACGTTGGATGGTGAGGAAGTGGTGGTGGAGGAGGCCAAGGGTCTGCATGTCATTGGCAGAGTGGGAGGGGGAGTTGAAATGTTGGGCCACGGGGCGGTGGGGTTGATTGGTGTGGGTGTCCCGGAGATGTTCCTTAAAGCACTCTCTCCAGTTGGTCAAGCCTGACAAATGCTACCAATATGGTTAGATATTCTTAGCTTTATCTCTGAGATAGGAACGTTCCATCATGAAGAACCTAAAGAGACTAATCAAAACTTTACATCAGAGCTATGCAGATCATGTTGACAGTGCATGTAAAAGTGAGCACCTTAACTGCTTTATTTTCTATTGTCTCAGACTTGCCCAATGCTTAGCACATGGATTGTAGTGCAATTGATAGCATAAGCAACAGAAGAATTAAAAGGAAAAGATGCTGAATCTTTGAAGTCATGAGCCATGTACATTTCAATAATTGCCTGATATCTACCACAATCACATTTGGAACACTTACAGATCAGAGTTGAAAAATGTAGTGCTGGATAAACACAGCAGGCCAGGCAGCATCCGAGGACCAGGAAAATCAACGTTTTGGGCAAAAGCTCTTCATCAGGAATAGAGGCATGGAGACTCCAGGGTAGAGAGTGTTTTTCCAGTACCACATTTTTCAACTCTGGTACTCCAGCATCTGCAGTCCTCACTTTATTCTAGTTACAGATCACTCTACAATGCAGACAGGGACTCTTATCCAAATTGAGCTCTGTAATGGGGATCAGGACCCTACACACAATGGTCTGGTGTTGTTACTGAGCATGTTCTGCAGACCAAATCAAGCTTTGCATTGGGGGCCTGAAACATTAATCCTGAAAGATCTGCAGAATTCCAACCTGAGTTATGGGTGGGCTCTTAAGGCAGGAAGATCTCTCTCTTTCAACATCAGTCAAGGTGTATTGCTCTTTTGCCAAGGCAGAGCCAGCATGCAGTTTTATAAACTATTGAGCCTTGTTAAGTCAGAATCTAATCCTAAAACTTTCCATATTATACAGTGCAGAATAAAAGAGTTAATCATTTAAAGTGACAAATATTAATTTTCACCCACATCATTCTGCAATCCATTACAATTGTTGGATGTTGAAAATGTCCTACATTGTAGTAGTCATGCTGTTTCAATATTATAAATGGTTTTGATAATAGCTGGGAATAGACAGTAACCAAGGCCACAGTTTTAAGATATTTGCTAAAAGAACAAGACAGAAGCTGAGGAAAATTGTTTTTTAATGGCACAGTGGCTCAGTGGTTAGCACTGCTGCCTCACAGCACCAGGCACCCGGGATTGATTCCAGTCTCGGGCAACTGTCTGTGTGGGTTTCCTCCAGGTGCTCCGATTTCCACCCATAATCCAAAGATGTGCAGGTTAGGTGAATTGGCCATGGCTAAATTGCTCGTAGTACTAGGGGATGTTAGTTAGGGGTAAATGTAGATAATAGGGCAGGGGAATAGATTTGGGTGGGATACTCTCAGGAGGGTTGGTGTGGACTTGTTAGGCCGAAGAATCTGTTTCCACACTGTAGGGATTCTACAAAAAAACACAGTGGGTTTATGATCTGAAATGTCTATAAGGTAGATTTAATTGAATACATAATTGCAAAGGAAATATTATAGAGTTATGAGAAGAAAATGGGTGGTGGGACTAATTACAGAGCTCTTTCAAAGCTGGTATGGACATGATGAGTTGATTATTCTTCTTCTGCACAGTATGATTCCATAAATGAATCATAAAATTAAAAAAAAGCATGGAAGAAAGAGAAAAGAAGATGAAAGACAAATTGAGTGAAAATAATCCGTGGTCACTTGCCTCTGTTATCTTTTAACAATTGCTTGGAACAATCTTTCTGGCCTTGAATTGATGTACAAGAAACAAATTGTAATAAAACAATTGACCTTGAACATTCCTGTTATGACTTGGAATATTTCATTTCTTCTTAACTATAGTTACATTAATGTATTGCATTGAAGATTCAGACGTAAGGATGTATTGACACTTTGTTTGTTTGAATTGCTCTCTTATTCATGCAATTTGCGGTTTGGTTTCACAATGCTGTCGTAATAGAAACTAGAGAGTCACTGTTCCATGCAGTTTTGCATTGCTGGCTAATCTTGCGCCACAGATAATGGTTGTTTCTTTTCTTTCCTATTTGTATGAAGTTATGGTATTCTCAGTGGCAGCTTTAGGCATGTGAACAAGTATCTATTCCAGGTTTACTTTCACAAAAAAACCCAGAAGAATGCAGGTGGTTAAGTTACAGAAGAACAGAGATAATAACATCTAATAACCTTTCATAATACCAGGAACAATATTTTGGCATGAAAGGAACAGTAATTCTATACTTTCCTTCGCATCTACTTCACTGAATAACTAATATTGTTCAATGTTCTTAGGAAGCTGATCTGTCTAATCTTAGGATTAATGCACGAAAATAGTCTGAATTGATTCTAATAGAGACCAGAATATTATCTTAGATCTGAGGCACTGCTTTGACCTAGATACCTAGTATTAAAATGTCAATTTAACTTTGAATGCTAATATTTATCGGATTGTTCTACCAACATTCGGAGCTTAAAGCCAGTAAACAGATTATATGAGATATTCTTATACTTTAAAAAACATATTTACCCAACCTTCCACTGCCTCACCAGAAAACTTCCCTTAAAGTGAGTATGAGTCTGAAATTCAGGACTGCCTCTTTCAGAATTTTGCTTTCTAGAGTTTTTCAACCAAAGTTTGGCAAAATTTAAACATGGATGATAGATGTTGTCAAGACTTGACCTGCTTGGATGTGGAGCTAACCAGTAGCAGCACAATGAAACAAAGAACTGGTATATTTTAAAAACTTGTCAAAGTATAAGAAACTACTGAACACATATACTGTATATCAATCAGATCAACTTCAAAGGCACATTCATGAAACTTGAACTTGACACCATTCAAAGGCCCACTGATTATATTTTATTCAGGAACTGCTGATGATGCAGACAAGGATATGCATTACATATCCTGTCACCAAGCTCAGTTTACAGTTTAATTAGAGTCATAGAGTCATAGAGATGTACAGCATGGAAACAGACCCTTCGGTCCAACCTGTCCATACTGACTTGATATCCCAACAAAATCTAGTCCCACCTGCCAGCACCCAGCCCATATCCCTCCAAACCCTTCCTATTCATATACCCATCCAAATACCTCTTAAATGTTGCAAATGTACCAGCCTCCACCACATCCTCTGGCAGCTCATTCCATACACGTACCACTCGCTGTGTGAAAAGGTTGCTCCTTAGGTCTTTTTTATATCTTTCCCCTCTCACCCTAAACCTATGCCCTCTAGTTCTGGACTCCCCGACCCCAGGGAAAAGACTTTGCCTATTTATCCTATCCATGCCCCTCATAATTTTGTAAACCTCGATAAGGTCACCCCTCAGCCTCTGACGCTCCAGGGAAAACAGCCCCAGCCTG
>NC_057714.1:34569142-34595502 GCF_004010195.1 Chiloscyllium plagiosum
GTAATCTGAGGTAACCCTCTTCGCTGTCCACTACACCTCCAATTTTGGTGTCATCTGCAGACTTACTAACTCTACCTCTTATGCTCGCATCCAAATCATTTATGTAAATGACAAAAAGTAGATAAATTGATAAATAATCAGGTAAACTGTTGTATTTTCCTTTAGCTCCTCTCACCCTGTTCTCACCTGACAGTCACATAAGAGAAAGAGCCATGAACTAAGGTCAATATAAACAGGTCTTTGTCCCAGCATTCTGGCAATATACCTTAGCAGATCAATTGAAGCCTAAGTAGAAGGCTAAGGAGACTTGAGTCCAGTTAGTACTTGGATGGGAAACTACTTGGTATGTGTTAAACTTCGGATTCCTCTTAACTATTGGGGATCTGGTCTGGAGAATGTTGCACACAGCAGATTATTGTTTTAGTAAATTAACTAGAACTAGAGGGTATAGGTTTAGGGTAAGAGGGGAGAGATTTAAAAGGGACCTAAGGGGCAACTTTTCCATGCAAAGGGTGGTACATATATGAGCTGCCAGAGGAAGTGGTAGAGGTTGGTATAATTACAACATTTAAAAGGCATTTGGATAGGTATATGAATTAGGGTTTAGAGGCATATGGGTCAAAAGCTGGCAAATATGACAAGATTAATTTAAGATATCTGGTCGGCATGGACGAGTTGGACCAAAGGACCTGTTTCCATGCTGTACATCTCCATGACTCTAAATAAATTCACTGAGGTGTTAGGCCACATGTAGCTTTTGTGGCGTAGGGGAAATGATATTCTGCATTCACATTAAATGTTTCCATTTGTAGCCTCACTTTCGTGCTTTGAAAGGGCTTCTCCCAAATGTTTGGTTGTAATCTCACTCTCCCGATCAAGTGACAGCCTGTGCAGGGAGAGATGAGTAGGTCAGATGGCCTCCTCATAGACCAGTTCCTGGGCTTGGCCTGATTGGCCATTAACAAATCCTGGCAGCAGACCATGGAGGGGGATCATTATGCCTGACTGTCTGCTCCTCTTCTGCAATTATATATATGTTCAGCTGTCCTTTGAGAGGGAGCATTCAATATCCAGTGGCCCTTTAGAGACCAGTAGGTACTGCACAGGCTGCAGTGCATCACACCTAGATAACATTACTTTGATTTAGTAACTTTCTGTTCACCCATTTAAAAGATTCCATTAAGTGTTCGATTATATTCTGTTACAGTGCCCCATCAGAGGCTGTTTAACCTGATATTAAGTTTGTTTAAAAGAGTAGACAAAACATCCTCCATGTAAAAGAGATCCAAGATGTCTGATACAATTTCTGAACAATGCAAGTGAGGAAGCAAGCACTAGAACCTCTCACAGATTGAAGGTTCTGAAATGGCACAGCAGTAAGTTAAAGAAAAGCTAAGCTGTCTAACACATATAAAAAAATTAAAACTCACCCACCTAATCTTCAGTCTGTTCAACATGAACAATCAGTAGGATATTAGGCCAAGCCAATAATCAAGATAGTTGCACTACTCTCGTATTTTTCAGAGCAAGGTGCTACTAAAGACAGTTTGTGGTCAAGGTATAACCAGTTAAAAAAATCACACAACACCATGTTACACTCCAACAGGTTTAATTGGAAGCACTAACTTTCGGAGCGCTGCTCTCAGACTATCAGGTATAACCAAACCTTGATAATCTATGGTACAATAAATTCAACTGATGTTTGACTTATATGGATACAACATCTTTTAGGTGCACTGCACCTATGCAATGCTGAGAAAGAGGGTGGGATTTAGGAATTATTCTTTCATTTTAAATCTGCATGGAACTCATTCACATTTCCCTCTATGTAGTAAGCAGTATACAATAGAGATTAAAAATATCCTTCAAAGGATCCAGTATTTGATTAGTTTTATCTCAAAACTGGTTCCACAGTCAGGAGAGAAACCTTTGACAGTTATATGTGATGTTTATCAACAGCAGTATTTTTTTCTCTTTATCCTCAGGCTTTCAAATCAAGGTCAACATTTAACAAAGAGTATTCATGACACCTATTGTACACATCCCAATACATTGATTTTGCTCTGTTTCCAACAGAATAATGTAAAAATATTTTACAATTTAAAACACTTTCCATTGATACTGTTTATTTTAGGCAATTATGTGTGATTATTTTTATTCAAATTTTGAACAATATCTATAATGGATGTTACAAGAGATTACACCTTCTTTTCAGAACTTTAGTTTTGGGGCTAATTGTATTTAAGTATTTGCAAAGTCAATGCAAAAACCAATCCTAATCAAAGACCATAATCCTGCCAGTTAATCACATTTTCATTGTTACACTATCTCAAAGGAATAGGGTGCCATTTTCACTCATTGGTGAGTTTAAGAGAACAAAACCCACTGGATTGGCCTAAGTGGAAGACTAGAGCTGACAATTTAAAACACGCTCTCTCTCTCATACACACACACATACCCTCTCACAGGATTATACTCCATCTCACACACACACACACACACACTTTACCAAGCTTGCACACATGCAAACACACGTGCTCTCATGTGCACTCTTACTCACATGCACACACTTACATGCACACACTTACATACACACACATATAAATCTATGGGTGAATTTGTATTTGCAGAATTACATTTGCAGATACATTCCATTTTGCTCAAATAATGTGCAATCTGCTGGCAGTCAATGCAGGCAGTCAATCCATGTAATATTTTGTAAATTCCACTTTGGAAATAGAACCAATCTGACTCAAGGTTGGAATACAGACAGAATCTAACCTCACACCTTTATTGCACTGTCTGAGTTGAGGTGTCACCTTTTTTTAAATAAAACCTGAAATTATCTCGAGAATGCGATTAAAAAGAAAATCTGGGATTTACATATTAATGAACTGAAACCTGCAACCCATTCTAAAAGATGAAAGACTTAACAACAATCAAGATTCGTTCAATATATCATTTCAGTTGCACGTCACTGTAATCTTTTGCTTTAAATTCTGTGTCTAATGGACCTGCTCCACAGCTACCTGATGAAAGATCAGCGCTTCGAAAGCTAGTGCTTCCAAATAAACCTGTTGGACTATAACCTGGTGTTGTGTGATTTTTAACTTTAAGGAAAAGTAGCAGTGGTGTGTTACAAATTGCTTGAGGCGTCTCAGTTACTCCTGCAACATGTGATTTACATATGCCAGCTGTAGTCGAGGGTTACTGATGGCAGAGATTCCAATTTTCTGTCCTGTGATTGTCCTCCTCTTTACTGCTCCCATTAGCATGTGTTGGAGGGATTTGTAGGTTGATAATCCATACTGTAAACTCATCCATACTATAAACTCAAATATTTTGGCCATCAAGTCCCATAGGAGTAGGTGTGTGTGTGTGTTGTGTGTCTATTATGGGGGAGCCTCAGTTGTTGGTAATGGCAGACTAACTCAAAAGGTCTGGCTCAGGGGCAGAAAGGGATGTTGCATTCTGTGCCACAGCTCATAGAAACTGTGATACCTCTGTATGTTATAATCTCACCTTTTTTGGGTTTTGAATTGTAAACATCAAAGGCTGAAAGTCAATGACTCTCTGCTAAACTCCCAATATAATTGTGGGGTCTGCAGAACATTCGAAGATTTGTGATAACTGGAAAGAAAAACAAAATTCCTCTTTATTGGTATGTTTCTAATTTTAGAAATAAATCCTAATTATGCTAAATACAATTTTTTTTCCAAATACATCATAGAATCTCTACAGTGTGGAAAGAGGTCATTCAGCCCATCAAGATTGCACCCACCCTCTGAAGAACATCCAACCCAGACCCCACTTTGTTACACTGCATTTATCATTGCTAATCTCACTCACACGCACACACAGTCAGCCAAGGCTGGTCCCTGGTGCTGTGAGGCAGTAGTGCTAACCACTGAGCCACCGTGTCACACATGATCAGTTCAAGTTATTTAGATTTAGAATATCATCTCTGTATATAGCTAGCCAATCCATTCAATTGAACGTAAGGTCCTACTTAAAAAATGAGCAAACAGCTCGTACAGCAAACGGGTTAAGGACAACTTTGAAAAGTAGTTTCATAGGATTTAGAACCATATAAAAGTTACAGCACTGAAAGAGGCCATTTAATTGATCGCTTCTACACTGGCAGAAACAAAATAATTGTCCATTTCTGAATCTACTTTAAAGCACACGGTCCATAGCTTTTCAGGTTATAGCACTTCAGGCACAGATCGAGGTTCCTTTTAAATGAAATGAAGGTTTTTGTTTCAACTACTAAACTGGACAGTGAATTCCAGACAGCGCCATCTCTGTGGGAAACAGAAACAGTAATTGCTGGATACACACAATAGGTCTGACAGCATATGGGGAGAGAAAAACAGAGTTAGCTTTTTGTGTCCACTGATTAACTCTGTTTTCTCTCCATAGCTGCGCCAGACCTACTGAGTTCTTACAGCAATTTTTGTTTCTGTTTCAGATTTTCAGCATCCACAGTTCTTTCTTTTATATTACCCATTAGGTAAGAACATTTTTTTCCTTTTGTCCCCTTAGAGTCCTTCTAATCCTAATATCCATCACCTTAAATCTGAGCCCCCAGAGTCTGACCGTTCTGATGACAACGCAAGTCCACTCTGTCTAAGCCCCTCCTTATTTTGCATACCTCAATTAAGTCACTCATCAGTTCAACCCTAGCCTATCCAATCATTCCTCATTGCTGTAATCTACAAGACCTGGTAACATTCTTGTAAATCTACTTTGTACCCTCTCTACAGCAATTATCTCCTTCCTGTAATGTATTGACTAGAACTATACACAAAACTCCATCTGTGGCCGAGCCAATGTCTTCTATAGTTTCAGCATTACACCTTGTATTAATCTTAGACTTTTATTATTGTCCAATGAAGAATAGAACCATACAGGACTTCTTTAACTACCTTATCTACCTGTCCTATTACTTTCAGGGACCAGTAGACATGCAGTCCAATGCTGCTCACTTTCTCATACTCTTACAGTCAGAAAGTCAGCACAGAAGAGACCCTTCAGCCCATCAGACTTGTACCAACCTATCTACACTACTGCCATTTTGCAGCACTTGGCCAATAATCTTGAATATCCTTGACATCTCAAGTGCACACCAAATTACTGTGTAAAGATTGTGAGATTGACTTCTCAATATCCCTGTCGATATCCCACCATTAATTGTTTATTCCCTTGCTCTGTTTGCCACCTAGGAGAAAGTGAGGACTGCAGATGCTGGAGATCAGAGCTTAAAAATGTGTTGCTGGAAAAGCGCAGTAGGTCAGGCAGCATCAAAGGAACAGGAGAATCGACGTTTCGGGCATAAGCCCTTCTTCAGGAATGAGGAGAGGGTGTGCCAAGCAGGCTAAGATAAAAGGTAGGGAGGAGAGTCCCTCCTTATGCCCAAAACATCGATTCTCCTGCTCCTTTGATGCTGCCTGACCTGCTGCGCTTTTCCAGCAACACACTTTTAAGCTCTGTTTGTCACCCCCAAATGCATAACCTTGCATTTCTCCTGATTGAAACCTATTTGCCGTTTTCCCACTCTCTCAGCTAAACTATTCATATTTTCCTGCAGTTAACAGCTATCCTCTTCACTACGAAGCACTCAGCCTATTTTTGTGTCATTTGCAAATGCTGGAATCCTGCCTCCCAGATATACGGTCAATGTACATTTAAGCCCTGGTAGTTCATTGTCAGGCCACATCCAGTGCCAAAGTCATCAGCTGTGATTTTCACTTTGAGCAGCAAAATCCTAAGGCTGCAATGGTTAATCTCTAATAACTGCGACTAACTTCTTTGGCACCACCACCGGAGAGCTTCATTCATACACACATACCTTTAGGATGCAGTGACAACAATCCTGGCTAGTATTGCTGGAATATAACAAACAAAGAAATGGACCCATTATTACCTATTGGATTGAGGAAGATCAAGTGGAGGGGAGCAAAGTCTGTGAAAATGGTTGGAGGTTCACTCAATGCAAAATACTGGGACTACGCCCTTGAGAAGCTTTGGGCCCTGGGTACAACATGCAGCTTCTGTTTTACTGTCTCTCTCTGCAGACAGAAGATGACCATTTTTCAAACCACACTGAATAGATGTGCTGATTGAAATCTAACCATTTTCCTTAAATTGTCAGATCTGCTAGCCCCAGCATCCTAATTGGTTGGTTCCAGGGAGATGTACCTTGCAGGTACACACCTGGAAACAGGAGCAGAATCAAGATAATTAAATACTGTGGACACAGGAGTAGTTAAAATCAAATCAGCAAGTGAGAGAGAAACTCAATAGATCTGTGTCTAATGTGCTGAAGTTCTCCAGCACTTCCTGATTTTAATTCAAAAGTACCAATAAACATGATTTCTCACCCTGCTCCTAGAAGTAATTTCATGCTTTGGCAAAAATCACACTGCAATGCCAATTTACAAGCTCATTATGTTTACCTGAAATCTTCTACTTGATAGATACAAATGGATCAAAACTTGCAGGACTATCAGTATACACAAGTTTTGGTCTATTTATTATTCATGCGATTCAAACCACATCCATAGTGGTTGAACAGAACACACATGATTCAATCAAGTCAGTCAACAATCCCCGAAACACATATATCAATGGATCTAGTGCAATTTGAGATTTTAAGGGTGATGCAATATTGCATCTTAAGTATTATGCAACCCCACTGGGAGATCCTGCAGGAAAAGCAGCATACACATTTAAGAGACATTTCAAGCAGAACTGAATGAGACAGAGCAAAATTATGGGGTCATTCAGAAGATCAACAATCACATAATCGGTTTCGCTCCATCATACACATTTAAGATAAAGGTGACACAACAGAGAAATGTCTGGATCCAAAGTGCTTCAACCTTTCACTTTAGTGAAGTCCATGCAAAATACCGAAGCTGGAAGAATTAAATCCTAAATTCTCTGAAACAATATTATTTTCTAAGCTCGATGTGAAACGTGGATACTGATCAATGCATTTATTGGAACAATTCCAAGGGTTGATGACATTTACATCATCAATTGGATGGTACTCAATTTGACCTTTGTCTCTCAGTAAGTCAAGATATATTGCAGCAGCACATAGATAAGATTAATAAGTTTTTGCAAGAGTGACCGTCATGGTATTGGGTAAGACAAAAGCCTACTATCAACACAATCAACATAATCTTCACCTGGACGTGATAGCAGTATGATGAATAGATTAACAATTAATTGCATGAAGTGTCAGAGCAATATTAATCATATCAATATGAGTCTATTTACTCCACCCATAGGGCTGAGGAGTGGCAGATGGAGTTTAATTTAGAGAAATGCGAGGTGCTGCATTTTGAAAAATCTAATCAGAGCAGGTCTTATACACTTTATGGTAAGGTTGTAGGGAGTGTTGCTGAACAAAGAGACCTTGGAGTGCAGTTCCTAGTTCCTTGAAAGTAGAGTCGCAGGCAGATAGGATAGTGAAAAAGGCATTTAGTATGCTTTCCGTTTTGGTCAGAGCATTGAGTATAGGAGTTTGGAGGTCATGTTGTGGCTGTGCAGGACATTAGTTAGCCACTTTTGGAATATTGCATGCAATTCTGGTCTCCTTCCTATCGGAAAGGGATGGCCTCATAGTGTTAAAGAAGTACCTGAGAAGACTCACACATTTTAGTCAAACAGTAACAAACTTGGTACATCATGATGTGTCATTTTCAAGACAAACAAGTCTTCATACCAGAAGCATTATGCCAAGATATCATGTCCATGTTACAGAGAGGAACAAAAGACGGGAAGCAGCTGAATCTGTGTACTAGCCTGAGATGAATCAGAATATTCAACAATTTGTGGGTACATGTGAGGCATGCCAAACATACCAACCTAAGCAGTGAATGGATCCTTTCATCCACATGATGTTCCAGCCACTACTTGAATGAAAATTGTAACAGCCTTATTTAAAAGGAAGATTACATCCTCCAAATGTGTAGAGTCTTAAATTATAATTTGCCAATGATTTAGCATAAAAATTAGAATGACTGTGGCTGACACGATGAATGCTCTTTGCAGTTTATTTATTATTCCAAAATAGATGGTGTCTAACAACAGATCACAGTTCACTGGCAAGCCTTTTAAAGATTCATCCATGATTAAATGGTCTATAGAGTGCTTAGTATGTACTAGCGAATCAATGCTCATTAATGCTGATCAAAAAAGCAAGATTTTCACATTGTATTGATGCATTTTCATGCAACTTCAGAGGAGAAGGGACTACTATCCCAAACACAACTCATGCTCGGAAGGCTAATGTGAGTCACCTTGCCCAGCAACCAATCCAGGTTTGGACTGACAAATGACCATGAGATTTGAGTCATACAAATTCCAGGACTGGATATTGCCAAGTTCTTGCTGCACATGGACATGAACTGCTTCAGGATCTGAGAAGTTGGTCATCTACAAAAAGTGAGAATCCAACTATTGCCTCTTGACATTCAATGGCATTACTAGTGTTGAATCCCTTGTTATCATCATCCTGGGTGTTTACCATTGACCTGAAACAAAATTGGACCAATTGTATGCTTTCCTTTATTGGTCAGAGCATTGAGTATAGGTGTTGGGAGGTCACGTTGCAGCTGTACAGGACATTGGTTAGGCCACTTTTGGAATATTGCATGCATTTCTAGTCTCCCTTCTATTGGAAGGATGTTGTGAAATTTGAAAGGGTTCAGAAAAGATTTACAAGCAGTACAAGAATAGATCAGTTGCTAAGAATTCAGTGGTGACAAACGCACTTCATGACCCCACAAAGCCTCTTCACTTTCGAGAAGGCACAAGTCTGGAGCTGATGGAATACTCGTCAATTGCCTGGATGAACGTAGTTCAATAACAATCATGAAACTCAATAGCATCCAGGACAAAGCAGCCTGCTTAATTGACACCCTATCTAGTATATTCAACATTCATTGTCTTCAACATTGATGCACAACGGTTGCATGCACATATTGGGAATGCCACATAACAACATGCCACAATTGGGTTAGTCTCAGCAGTGGTTTGATTAAGTCCCTTAAGTGGTATTTAGACCCCAAGGGCTAATTGGCAATGAGATGGAAAGGTCCAACAGGGTCTTTCTGCTCAAATCATAATTCTAGTGGTGGCACAAAGGCAACAGAGTTTGATACACCACCCCATTGGAATGTGTCCTTATACTCACTCCAAGCTCCCCAGCTCTGTGAGCTGAAGCTTCTGTCTTATGTGGTGGTCCTCACTTGCCAACAAGAGAGAGAGGGAATGTGGGACCAAGAATTCAGTCATGGCAAGTCATGTTAAAATTGTACAAGACATTGGGTCAGCCGCGTTTAGAATACTGTGTAAATTTCTGGTCGTCACATTACCAAAAGGATGTGGATGCTTTGGAGAGGGTGCAGAGAAGGTTTATGAGGATGTTGCCTAGTATGGAAGGCGCTAGCTACGAAGAGAGGTTGAGTAGGTTAGGTTTGTTTTCATTAGAAAAAAGGAGATTGAGGGGGGACCTGATTGAGGTTTACAAAATCATGAAGGGTATAGACAGGGTGGATAGAGGCAAGCTTTTTGCAGGGTGAAGGATTCAATAACGAGAGGTCATGCTTTCAAGGTGAGAGGTGGAAGGGATACACGTGCCAAGTACTTCACACAGAGGGTGGTGGGCGTCTGGAACATGTTGCCAGCAGAGGTGGTAGAGGCAGGCACGATAGATTCATTTAAGATGTGTCTGGATAGATGCATGACTAGGTGGGGAGCAGAGGGATACAGATGCTTAGGAATTGGGCGACAGGTTTAGACAGTAGATTTTGATCGGCTCAGGCTTGGAGGGCTGAAGGGCCTTTTTCTGGGCTGTAACTTTTCTTTGTTCTTTGTTCTTTCTTTGTTCTTTGTTCTTTTTATAGGAACAGCAGTGATTTGGTTCATATTTCGATTTTTAAAAAAAGTAAATACATGAAGCCTGCAATAAAAAGAAAAGATGAGACACTGGAATAACTCCCCAATTCTTTTTGAATAGTACCATAACATCTGTTTCAACTATCTAAGCTAGTAGATGAAGCATTGATTTAATGCCTCATTCAATATTACAAGCTCACAATGGAACAAAGATTACTGGATCATATATCACTGATACTCATGGTAATCACATAATCTCGCCTTATAGATTTTGTTAGATATATGATAAAGATTGACTTCTTTGATATTACTCAATGTCAAAATATTGTTTGTTCATTCATGGGATATGGGTATTACTGTCTAGGCCAGTATTTATTGCTCTGATGGCAGCTAAGATTTAACCGCAATGTTGCGGGTCTGGAGTCACCTGTAAGGATATAAGGATTGAAGATTTCTTCCATAAAGAACAGAGTGAACCAGAGGGGATTAACAATAATGGTTACATTGCTCACTATTTGACTAGCTTTTGATTTTCCTGATATTTGTATTTGATTCAAACTACACCATTTGCTATGGTGGGATTGGAAGCCTATGCTGCCAGCATGCTGACTTGGGGTCCTTGATTATTAGATCAGGATGCCACCAATGCACTTGAAAAAGTAACAGGTTCTGTACATTTAATGGATGGACATTATGAAAATAATCTAGTGTAATACATTTTGTGTGCACAGTTTGATATAAAACCCCCTGCAGAAAGTTAACAGCATAGTTATGCAAAAAAAAATGTATCATTAAGTTATCAGCTTCTAGCCTCTTGTCAGCAGGGTAAAAAACATAGAAGCATGAACACTTTAACAGTAAGATGTCAGCTGAGAAAACTAACTTTATCTGAAATGCTAAACTTTAAAAAGTTGATGCTTTCAGATTTTTATACATTGTATTGTAAATATTTCCTTACTTTACAATTATTTGTTCTGTTGAAGCAAATACTAGTTCATCTTCTACAATGTATTACTATTTGAATATTACTGTAATGACTAAGAAGGTCTTTTTCCTTATCGTTCTAGTTTAATTTCCAACTTTGCAAACCACGTGCTACCATCATTTAGGTGCAATTTCCATGTATTTTTGCATAGTGCATAGATGCCAGTTCATCTTTCTTCCAATCAGAAACATCACATTCTTTATTAACTAAAGTTTAGTTTCTTTACCATGACATTTTCTTCTTCCACAAGAGTTTTCTATTTGTTCCTCTTCAGAAGACATAAACATTTTGAATGGACAAAGTGGTTGTTCCATCAAGATCTAATCTTCATGTTCAATCAAACCCTAATCTTCATGTCAGAGTCTAGATAATCTGCATCTTCCTGACATTTACCAGCTTCACACTGTCTTGGAAGAGAAACGGCTGATTTTGAAATAATCGATTGCAGAAACAGGAGTTTGGAAGCTGTATTTATTTATTGCCCATGTACATTTATTACAACTTTTCATTGAAATAAATACACAAATATTTTATCTGTTAAAACTGTATCATTGAATATCATTTTAAAGTAACATTATTTGGTAATACAAATTGCTTTCACTTGATTAGAATCGCTACAGGCCATTTGTCCCAACAAGCCCACACTGACCATCCAAAGAGTATCCCATTCCAACCCATTCCCTGGGATTTACCTCTGACTCCCATACCTAATCTATACATCCCTGAACACTATGCACAATTTAGTAAGGCCGATTCACCTAAGCTGTACATCTTTGGATTGTGGGAGGAAACAGTTGCACCCGGAGGAAACCCACGCAGACATGGGAAGAATGTGCAAACTCCACACAGACAGTCGCCCGAAGCTGGAATCGAACCAGGATCCCTGGTGTTGTGAGGCAGCCGTGCTAACCACTGAGCTAACCTGCTGCATATGGATTATTTTCCATATGTGTGAAAATAGAGTATGGAATGACAATTTATATTTCCAAGGTTGCCACAATGTCAGATTGTTTTCATATATTTAGTAAAATGAAGAAGGTTCTGAAGAAGGGTCACTGTACCTGAGAAGTTAACTCTGATTTCTCTCCAGAGCTGCTGCCAGATCTGCTGAGCTTTTCCAGCAATCTCCAGTCTTGCTTCTTCCCAGCACCTGCAGTTCTTGGATTTTTTTTGGTCAATAAAATCAGTATTGAATTGGGAAAATTCTCCTTCTACAGACATGCCACAGAGGTCATTACTCATATGAAAGCTTCTTCATTGTTTCCTAATGTACTTCTAATTGTAAATAACACATAAAGTAATAATGTTTCTTCCCTCTATTGTGTGATTTTAGTTTTTTCTCTCTACACATTAAGTTGTCCAGTTTTTGGCCATTGTTCAATGTCAACTTTAGATGTGAGATCAGCAAGAGAGGATTATCTGCCCACACTTGTCTATTTCCATACTGTTTTCTGAATTACAGTCTGGAAAGTGAACTGAGACTAATGAAGGTCAATTCTGGCCCCCATCGACATTACAATTCGATCTGAGATCAGCTAACTACGCATTGATTGGTAAAAGAATGTGTGAGCGTTCTTACTGCTCACAATGCCTTGGTTATTGGTTTAATTCAATGAAATGTAAGGAGATGATAATAAATCAGACTGAAAATTTAAAGTTAGACAAACTTTTACAGGAATTAAACAGGTCTGTGGAATTGAAAAATAGCAGAAAAAATGACTTAAATGTACCTGCCTTTTTCCTAAAGATACTTCAGTAATTTCAGGCATGCTAGTGTTTCATCATTAAGATGTTCTTATGTTACTTGTCAGTAACAGATATTACCATCAAAGTTCAGAATGATATTCAAGGTCATATTAGCAAATGCACACCCACAAAGAGATTTTAGAGCCAGTATCTTATCTGTAAGAACATGAATTTATTTAGTTGCATGAACAGCAGCTGAAGTCAGTCACAACTGCAATCTTCATATGATATACATCTTTCAATCCATGAATTGCAAAACCAGTCATCAACATGAGATAACCTTTGCTTTAAATATGGTGGATGACATTTTCACTGCACAGACATACTGTTGCAAGTTCAGATCATCATGCAGCTCCACAGTCTGATTTGAATGCAGTGAACAAAGACTTTATTTAACAACTTTACTACAGAGTTATTAAACTGAAGGCAATATTGAAGTTGAGGACTCAGTCCTGAACTTTGGGAAACCGAACTCAATGGTACAGGCTAACCAGCAGGTTTGAAAGCTGACAGAAATATTCTCAGTGTTAGTATCAACTAGTCTTTCTCAAAAGCAAAGGCATGTTCATTGTGATCAGACATAAAAACTTCTGGATGTAGGTTTGATCGCTGAGCTAGAAGGCCCTACCACCAGTACTTCATCCAGACGCTCATTGGTGATGTTACCTAGTATGGTGACAAATCATCTGAAAACTAACCTTCTAGCTCAGTGAGCAAATCTACATCCAGAACCTCAACCTGAGCTACAAATCTTCTCAAAACTCAATAAAAACCTCCTATGCTTTATGATGCATTAGGCAAACAAAGCACATAATTATCTATTTTCATAGCTAGTTTCTACAAATCAGGTCAGCAGCCTGCTGACAGAATCTATAGCTTGTTCCATTTGCAACAAGCGAGGCTAATCAGGCAGCTCTTAGTCTGAGCACCTACCATAGATTCATAAGTTTATTATGAAATGATATTCATGTTCTGGGGTAGGACGTGAATCTGGAGATGCCGGCGTAACTTAAACTGTATGGCAGTAAAATTGCATCAATATCAATTAAAACTGCTGTTTCACTGGCCTTGATTTGGAGATACCGGTGTTGGACTGGGGTGTACAAAGTTAAAAATCATACAACACCAGATTATAGTCCAACAGTTAAAAATCACACAACACCAGATTATAGCCCAACAGTTAAAAATCACACAACACCAGATTATAGTCCAACAGTTAAAAATCACACAACACCAGGTTATAGCCCAACAGATTTAATTGGAAGCACACTAGCTTTCGGAGCGACGCTCCTTCATCAGGTGTTTGTGGTGATAGATCTATCACCATTGTTAACAGCTAACCTGAGAATGCAACTTTAAAAAAAATGTTTTGTGATTTACACATGAAAGAAGTGAAACTGTCATGTTATTCTAACAGCTGAAAGGCTCAACAGACAATCAATTTTTCAATGTATAATTTCAGTTACATCACACTGCAAATTTTTGCTATAAATTCTGTGTGTTAGGATTGAGCCCTCCATTACCACCTGATGAAGGAGCAACGCTCCGAAAGCTAGTGCTTCCAATTAAACCTGTTGGCCTACAACCTGGTGTTGTGTGATTTTTAACTTTACGGGCCTTGATAGCGATAGAACTGTCCCTTTAAGTATTCAACACCAGATTATAGTCCAACAGGCTTATTTAGAAGCACTAGCTTTCGAGGTGCTGCCTCAAAAGCTAGTGTCCTTCGGTATCGATTCCTAGCCTTCATTTTGTTTCTATTTGTAACTTCAACTATTTTAATTTTATTTAAGATATTCTTAGAGTTTTTTCTATCTTAAAAGTACTTAGATTTTAATGCTGCTGCTATTCCTGGTATTGCTCAGCTATTTCCTGATTTTACTGAGTGATGGTACCACTCTTGATAATGGACATTGAAGATACCCTTCCCAGAGTATGTTCTGTGCCTTTGCGACTTTAAGGGCTACTTCCAATTAGTTGAGAATATGAAATACTAATTAAACAGCGGAGAGGCAATTGGTGGGTGGTTATCAAGTTGGCAGCTTCCTTATCCACTTTTGGCTTGATGCCCTTTGACCACTTGGGACCTGGAAATGATATTGAGTACATCCAGATTTACTACTTCCCCATGCTCTCTAAAATTTATTTTTTCTTCCGAGGCTCTTGACTTCCAAAAACAGAGGTCCAGGCATTGGCACGCTGATTGGCAAGTGCAGTTACCTTTGGGAAGGCTGTACATCTGTGCGTCCACCCTGCTTTGAGGAAACATTGCTCCTTCCCAACAGTACATCATCGTGTCACTCCTTCTGAGATAGTGGTGTCTGGGACAACGTCTGTAAAATATAATTCCAACAGAATGCTGTTGCCTGGCAAACTGTGGACAGCTTTGACACAAGCCTCTCACCTCTACAATTTTACTCCAATATCCTCAGAGGTTATGAAGGGGTACTGTGCAGGATCAACAGGACCATGTGTGTCAGCGGTCTGTCCAGTTGCCTTTCTTTTATCAGACTTTTAGATACAACTGATGGCCTTGCCGTGCTATTTCACAGGGGAGTTAAAGGTCAACAACATTGCTGTAGATCTGGAGTCATGTACTGTCATGGCCAGACTTAGTGAGGATGAGAGACTTTCCTTGCCTGAAGGACATTAGGGAACCGAACGGGTTTTCACAAATCACAGTTGGATGAGTTTTCATTTCAATGGTTGTGATGGAGGCAACTGAAGCTGATTGTTCATCCTGATTAGTAGGGATTACTTCAGTTGGCCACAGTATGCAGGATGGATCTCTATGTTCCTGAAGGAAATCTCCTCCCCCCTTGTGTGGAGCTGATTTGAATTTTAAGAAGTGCTGTACTGCTTCTTTGGAAGAGGCACAGCATTGGGCCTTTCAAATACCAACCACATTCACCTTCCAACTTCACCTCCCTCCACCTCTTTCTGCTCTGTCCACACTAATTCATTGTCCTTGTTGTCCTATGTCCTTCCACCCACCGGCCCTTGTGCAGAGCCACTCATTGTTACCACTGAAGACCCCCAGCTTATCTCAGAGACCCTCACTACTGATGTGCTGCCGTGGCCACTGATCCTTACTCTCTGCTGATGGAAGCCACTTATACCCTGCTTTGACTCCCTGCCGTGAGACTGTATGCTCCTTGTTCCTCAGCTTCCAACATCCAGCCAAGAAAATCCAACTCATCCAACCCTGTCACCAATCCATCCACTGCACCAGCACCCAAAAATGATTTGGTCTTACTATGGTTGCCATCTTGGCCAGGCCATTTGCCGCCACAAACTGATTGCAGACCAAGACCCCCACCTCCCAACCACAGTGGAGTCTGATCCTCTGACTGACCACAACACCACCCCTGTGCCTACAGGAGCACAGCCTTTAGGCCCTGAAGTAAAGCCCCTGAATTATTTGAGAAACAGCATGGCCTGAATTATCCTTACACCTTCAATGCTTTCCCAGTTCCATGTTGTGCAAACAATGCCATTCTCTCTTTACAACATTGTAGCGCCTTGCCCTTCAATGAGAGCACCTTTTTGACACATCCCCTAAAGACTTGCTGCTTCAGGTAGAAGGATCCCTTCGCAATGTATACAAAATCATGCCCTTCAGTCTGAAGTTGCCTCCAGCCTGCCTTGTGCCATTTGGGTTTGTAGATGATCCAGGGAGACAGGCTGCCTTCCTTCACTTGATCTCATTGAATTTGCTTGGTAAAGTGACAGTGCAAGTGACTGTGAGCTTCATTTCAAGCTGTGTCTCTGTAAGGAAATAGCAGCAAGTACTTTCCCTGAGGTGGGTGAAGAAGTGCAAAGCACCACACAAGTCAACTGCTTTTTGCTGTTAGATTTCTGAACCGTTGAGTTTCTCGATTGGGTAGAAGTTAATTGGGATGGCAAAGTTGATTCCAACGAGATGTGTTTTTATTAATGGAAATGTATGTAGCTATGCTTGTTACTTCTTACTGGTGACACACTTGACCTGCCAACTGAAGCAGGAGAATTTCATCCCTGAAGCTTTGCTTGATACCTAGAAACTTATTTGTTGCCACTGCCCGATGAATTTCACCCACCTGCCATTATTCTTGTATTTCGGGGTATGGCAAATTGTGCCTACTGTTTCTCTTGTAATTAGCCTCCTCTCTCTGTGTGTAGTGATAGAGCAAGCTAATTACAAGAGAAACAGTAGGAGGATTTACCAGCCTGTTTCCAAATTAATCTCCAAAACACCTAGAGGACATATTTCAATATCACTCTCCATCCGCAATATGTTAGTGTCTGAATCGCTGTAGCATTACACTGCACACCAGAATGCACAAGATCATGTCAATTCTCCATTGATTAACCCTGTCCTGCAAGGGTTTTCAGTAAAGCATCACATCAATGCAAGTTATAGTTCAATCTTTGTTAAATTGAATATCAGAAGCAGAGAAAGAGAGATGAGCCTTTGATGCTGTATATTCACCCTGCAGTGCATTCAATATATAAATCTCTCACATGTTCCGAGGTTGTGATATGGTTCAAAACATTTTAACAGATTGAACTGATGATCTTGACAGTTCTAGCGAAGAAACACTACGTCATTTTTATTTAATTACTGATTAAACTTGCAATCCTATCTCACTTCTTTCAAGAAAATAAAAGGGCATTTAAATGAGTTAGAAAATTGAATGAGCAAGGAAATAATTACTTGTTTTATTTATCTTTGCTTTTTTCTGTGTTATTTTGTTAAAATCATGATGACTCTTATCCATGTAGTTAATTTATTTATCAATAAAATGGAGTGAAGAGGGAAAAGGAGAGAACAGTAAACACCATATTTGTGGATTCAGTAGTAAACAACAGCCACTCCCCCCTGTCACTAATTATAGGTGGTTGGACTCTCTTGGTACCTTAAATGTATTTAAATATAATCTCGTATAAGTAAGAAATGTCTTGGGTTTGATTTTTTAAAAAATTATTCATTTTGCGGGATAAAGGTGTCACTAGCTGGACCAGCATTTATTGCCCCTTCCTAGTTGCCCTTGAGGAGGTAGTGGCGAGATGCCTTCTTGAAGCACTGCAGTCCACCTGCTGTGGGTTGACCCACAATACTGTTAGGGAGGGAATTCCATGCTTTTGATCCAGCATCAATGAAAGGACAGCAATATACTTCCAAGTTAGGGATGGTGAGTGGCTTGGAGGTGAACCTGAAGCTGGTGGTGTTTCCATACATTTATTGCCCTTGTCCTTCTAGATGGAAGTGGATGTGGATTTGGAAGGTGCTGTCTGAGGATCTTTGGTGAATTCCTGCAGTGCATCTTGTAGATAGTACAGACTGCTGCTACTGAGCATCGATAGTGGAAGGAGTGGATGCCTGTGGATATAATGCCAATTAAGCATACTGTTTTGTTCTGGATAGTGTTAAGCTTCCTGAGAGTTGTCGTGGCTGCACTCATCCAGGCAAATGGGGAGTATTCCATCACACTCCTGACTTGTGCCTTGAGATGGTGGACAGGCTATGGGGAGTCAGGAGGTGAGTTGCTCACTGCAGTATTCCTAGTCTCTGACATGCTCTTGTAGCCACTGTGTTTACGTATAAAGATTACATCTGTGAAGACTGCAGAATCAAACTGCTTTAGTGACTATTAATGTATATAAAGATTTTTACAAATAAAGTATATTTTTGAAAGAAGAAAAGGTGGTTGGAAAAATATAGCATGTACGTGTAAAAGCCTTCTTTAAAATAAGCACCTTTCCTCATCCCTTTCCTTGAAGGTGATGACTCAGGTTGGCATGTTACTCTGCAGACAGCGGTAACCTGCCAATAGCTCACCCACATGGCCATGATTCAAATGTGAACTTTCACAGTAAGTATGAGCAAGTGTTCAACTGTAGGACATCATGACAGATCCTTATTCATACCCACCTGACAAACATATACAAGCACACGTACAGACACGCAGAATTTTGGAGAGTGATCAATGGTTGTCGGTCCTTTCTTCTTTAACTGAGGGGTACTGTGGTTAATTTGAATGGTTCAGTCACTAAGATCAACCAAGCCAGTTCAAACTGAGAATTGATTTCTGGACTTGTTCTGTGTGACTTCACAATACACTTGGCAGTGTACTTAAAAAGAGCATCATTCATTATGATTTTAATCGACCGGATTTAACTGAGTTGAAATATTGGTATGTGTTATTGAATTGAAGAGACACAAAACAAGTTACTTTTGTTTGTGATTTATTGCTCATTGTGTGCAACTGATTGTAAAGGTTATATAAACTTTCATCAGAATCTCTGAACAGTTTTCTGATGCATAACAAATCATTAACTTCAATTTCTGGTAAATGCCATTCACCCAAGAATCAATAAAAGTCTGTTCAAGTTGGGTTTGAAGTTCAATGTGAAATTGGCTTTTAACAGAATCTTATCTCTTGATGTGAGAGGTGTGTCAGCACTGACGTGACATGACAGATGCAGCAGGAATCCCCGTAAATTAGTCTGAATCGGAAATTGTATATTATAATGCAATATAATTTATTTATACTAACTTATATAGGCTTGGATGTAGCAAGAATCTTCCACACCTTAATTAAAGCTTAATTTCCAATTCAGTAATAAATCTTAAATTTATGGCAAAGTTATGTTCAGTCTTATGCTGCTGGGTTTGATCACATTAAGGGTTCTAGTATGACTCTTATTCATCACATTTGGCGAGTGGACTGAGGACCCAGGATCTAATTCATCACATTGGTATGAAAAGGGCAAAGAATCAATCAGAATGCTTTTGGAAACAGTAGCATGAGGGCATTAAATTTAACTTGCTGAAGCTTGTACTGTGAATTAGTCTTTTTTGTATTTCAATTCACAGAGAAAGCTAATGCTTGCCTTTAGAAATCATGGTTGTACAATTCAAATTTACATAATGTGAATTTTTAAGAAGATAAAATTAGAAGAATTTTGTTAAGGTAGGCAAAAAATGATTGAAAACGATTTATTGTACCACAGAACCATCAGTTTTATTGCCTTCAGACTTATTTCTCCACTACCTTCTTGCAGACTGCTTCATTGTTGCCGAATGCATTAAATTTAAAATCTTTACCGTCCTCTCTAAGTTTGCTCTTCTCAGGGTGGGGGGGAATAGAGGAGAGTAGCAGAATCAGCAGTACCATGATCAGAAAGGTAGTGATGGACAGCAGTTTGGGTGTGTTAGAGATGATCTGGATCCAACGGGTGTGATGGTGGACAGCAGTGGCCTACATTCTCTGAATGTGGAGCTGAATAATACACTTCTGGCCTTGCCTAGCTTCACATCTAGTTAACAATGAGCACTATACTTCCAGCTCAGTGGAGGTAAAATCAAGTACATGTGGGCTGGCAATGTCACTGAATTTGACATTGTCAGGATCTAGGTGTCATCCTGCCCTCTTCTGGCATTCTGAGTCCAGTGGGAAACTACACTTGGTCTGGCAAGAAGGAATTGAGCTAATTTAAAAAGACAATGAAGAAGTTTTATTTTGTATTTATTATGGGATGTGGGTGTTGTTGACGAGGCCAGCATTTACTGCCCATCCCTAATTGCCTTTGAGAAGGTGCTGGCAAGTGGAGCCATCTTGAACTGCATTGAGTGATATAGATGCACCCACAATGCTCTTCGGAAAGAGTGCCAAGATTTTGATTGGGTAACAATGAAAGAATGGTGACACAGGTCTCGCCATGTTCAGGTGAGAGGCTCCTGTCCAAAGCATTTCTTTACTCACTAAGAGCAATCACAGTTTGAATGTTAACTTCTTGGGAAATACTTTGCTAGCTCAATCTTCATTTGCCTTTGGCTAAATTTCCCTGCTGCCAGCCAAAAACACAAAATGGAGCAAGTTATGCAGCTCCTTCAAGAGGTGAAGAGTGGGGTTGGGGAGGGGGAGGTGCAGGTTTCAAGCCACATCACCACCTACAACCACCAGCAGCATCAGCAGTAACATCAGCAGAAACATCACCTGTTTCTCCTCAGCTACGTGCAATTCAACAGGTTGGAGGGAGTAGACACTGAGATTCAGCTACAAAGAGGTGAGAACTCCAACACAGGCTCAATATGTCTGATACAAGTGCCTCAGGAAACTCAGGATCTTGTGGAAGGTCATTTCTGAACTCCCAGGGAACATACAAATCAGGAGCAGGAGGAGCTTAGTCAGTCCCTTTAGCCTACACCGTCACTCAATAAGATCATAGCTACTTTGATTATAGCCTCAATTCCATGTACCCACCAAAACTGTATATGTTTTGATTTCTTCATCAGTCAAGAATCTATCTACCTCAGTCTTAAAAAATATTCAATAGCTCTGCCTCCAGTCTTGTCCAGGAAAGAGAATTTTAAGGATGTATGACTCTATGAAGTGTCAAGGGCTGGCAAAATGGTTGACAATGGAGGCCCAGCACCTACCTCATTTCCATTCTCTGCTGTCCCCATGGCTGGGATCTCTTGTTTACTGCAAGAAGAGAAAGCAGAGAGCTGCAAAAGATCATAGTGTCTTGTGTGGAGAGGAGAGGAGAGGAAAGGAGAGGAGAGGAGAGGAGAGAAGAGCACATTTTTGAAAGGTGACTGTGAGGTATGGATTTGAGAGGGCAGTGGGTAGGGGAGGTTGTGTGTGTTGGTTGCTAAGAAGTGAATGTAGGAAGGAGTGAGTAGATCTGCAAGGTGTGTGTTCTGAGTGTAGGAGCATACTGGACAGGTTATGATGTGAGGTTATCATTTTTCTCCTCCTGTCCTTTGGAGAGCTCACTTCCCCACAGTCCCTTAGTTCCTTCAGCAATCCCTTCAAATAAGACACAGGAAAAAGTCACCCCAGTTTCCTCTCTATCCCTATGGTTGCTGCAACCTCATAAATCCAAGCCCCAGTTTTTCATCCTTGATGGAATGAGCATATCATTCCACTTTCCCTCTGTCATTGACTGAGGAGCCGAGAGAAGGGGCACTCAGCTGTCATTCTGGGGAAAAAAAAACCTCGACAAAGGTGATCCATTAAGAAATTGTGTTTTTGACCCAAAAATGATTGACTCATCTGGATGTGTTTCTGTGTCACTGTCCCTTTAAAAATCAAGTATCTTATCAGTTACAGCCATTTAGACCATATGCAGACCTGGCTTGTATGAGAACAGTTAGCTGATATCAGTATACTGGAGGTTGACAAAGAGTCACAACTTCTAGGCTACTGACATTTTGCAAGGAAAAGAAAATCAGCTGGGCCAGCAAAGTTGAGAAATTTCATTTAAGAGATCACGGGAAGTGTAGTTTTCCAATAGGAAGTCTGCAAAAGTTCTAGAGGCCTCATCTCAGGAACACCTGAGAGCCACTTGCTCACATTTATCTCATATAAAAGACAATGTTGTTTTTCCCTTTCCAGTAAGAGTGAATGAACAAAGAAGCATTCACATGGCTCAGCATGAGCCAAGATATTCTCTGGATTTTCCCAGAACAGAAACTAATAACTTTTGGCTGAAAGACCCTGTGAGCATTTCAAATGAATTATGAACAATCAATCCAGATCATATTTCAGCCCAAACCCCAAGGCAGGATGTTTTTTGGATGCTGTTATTTTAAACATTGTTATATTATGATTATATAAGTGTTCCAATAAATGTTTAATAAATTTGCTACTCCAAGAGTCTTAATTCAACTTCAACTGTATACCAAACTCACCCTCACAAGAAGTGGTAGTCCAGATGAAAAGGAGTTACTTGTAAAATTACGGTGAGCTTCTAACGTTGCTAATTTAGCTAATTGTGCAAAGCTGCAGGGAATGTTTTTGTTTGTGGGTAAAATACTGGACTAACAATAAGACTGAGTCCAGTCTGATAAAAGTACTTTGCACAGTTGTATTCAATATACTGGCCAATAATTGGACTGACAATGGGAGAAGAAAAATGAGTATGAAATCTGTTGGATGCAGACTGAAGGAGAGATTTTTTTTTGAAGCAGAATTACAGGCTAAGGTGAACATTTCTGCAGATGAGTGGCTGCCAGTGTAGAAGACAACACAGGACATCCCTAAGATACTGCGTTACATCTATGCCAGCTGCTGAATGAGGACTTGAGGAACCATGGACTGAATGGCAAACCCATCTCAGTAACCCTGAAATTTGCCACAAACCTCTTTGGCAGCAGATTGTTTCAGTGAATTATTAGAGACTTCTGTGCCAGTTCAAATTCCTCAGCTCTTAACCGTATCCAGGATGTCACAGATGCTTTCTTTACAAAGCCCCACCTATTCATCCTATTCCCCCTTGACTAGCAGCTGGGGCATGAGGATTCTCAGCCAGCGCTGGGTTCTTGCAGGTTCAGGGTGCAACCGATTCCACCTCCCTAGCCATCAGAGCACCCTGTCACTAAACACTTCCACTCCCCAAATCTTCCAGTCTTTTGTAACTGCAACAGCCATGTCTGCACTGAATATCAAGGGAACCGCCACAGTTCTGGACCACTCATAAAAGCCAGTCTCTTTCAGTGGTCCTTGGCACATAGAAGGCTGGTTGCCTGGCCACCAAATCGGCGATAACTCCAACATGTGGCTAATGACACCTCTAAGAAATCCTCAGACTACCACCAAGGAGCAGTACAATGCTGCCCACATTTCATCCAGGGCCACAGTAGAACTGATTATTGACCTTCTGAAGATGCAGTTTTAATGCATGGAGCAGTCAGAAAGGGCTATGCAGCCTAGTTCAGATAGAGTGTCTGACCTCATAGCGCTGTGCAGTGCCCGAATTCTTCCACATCCTGAGAGATCGCTCTTTATGTATTTTATACCTGCCTTCTGTAGAATGCAATGAGCCTTCTCAGTGTCCTTGAGCTGATAACACATCCTGTACCATCAGCTACAGAGCTTACTACTGTTCCCTGCATTCTATTCCACTAGATTGCCAAAATGACATGTGCTTTGGATCTTTCATACCTTTAAATGCTCAATTCTAACTTTGAGAACCCAAGACATTAGATTGACATTTTCTTCCTCTCTCATGCACTTGTAGATGCATGTCAGATGCTGCCATTGTTCCCATGTGTTACATTTGTGAGATCCATGGATTGTACATTCTTTCGCTGAATCTTGACCTCAATGCCCTCCACAGGGTTTAAAATGCATTGACCACAATCCCCACCCTATAGGTATGTGGTTCAAAGATGGATGAGTTGATCTCAAATCATCCACTTTGCTGATTATTAGATACATATCAAGTTATGGCAATTGAAGTATTGTACACAGTAGAGAAAGTGTCCCACTGGTTTTTAGTTAATGCTTCAACCACTGAATTATCATGCATGGGCTTCAAAACCTATGCCAGAACGTGAGAATAAGCAACTTGCCTTCAGCCCAGTGTAAACATGGAGGTGGCTTTCAGTAGGAGCAAGAGAAAGTGAATCAGGAATCATAGCCGAAAAGTAACATACTGTGATGCTGGAAATCAAAAATAAGAGCCAATAAAGCTGAAGTAACTCAACAGGTCTTGTTGCAAAGGGTTGTAACAATGAATTACCACAGACAGTGAAGCCTCCTGAGACCTCATTGCCCTGTCATGTCCATGAATCTGAGCCTCGATCTTTCAACCCTCTGATGGGATTTTGATTCCATCCAGAACTGGGACTCATTTTCCCCATGTCCCCATCTTGGGAAAATGTCACCATTATTTGGCAAAGGGGCATGAGTTGGTAAAAGGACAAATTAAGGTGGAATTTTTCTGTCTTGGGCCAGGGAAGGAAACAATGCTCCTTCTGGGCTCTGACAGAAATGTCATGGCCTCCCCTAACCTACCACCCCTTCTTGTCACTTTCAAGTTCATCTTATATTCTTCTGTGCCTGTCCTGGGAGAAAATGTCTGCTTTAGATTTTAACGTTGCTGCTGCTGTTGTTGCTCAGTCATTTCCTGATATTCCTTATCATTCTCCACCTATCTCGGGTTTACATAAGGAAATCCAAGTCAATATAAGAACATTTTTCCAAAGAGGATTGCATTTCTATAAAGTTGGAAATCACCAGTGGAGCGGTTAATTAGGTTCTCATACAAGTATTGTGAGTAAAGGCCATTCACAAGGCAGCACAACAGCCATGAAATTCACCATTTAAAGGCTTTCAGTTTCATGGGTGAATGGTTCTTTACTGCTTTCTCAACTTTTTGACCCTGATGAGTTGTAGTCGCAGGGTGCTAAAGCTTAATTCAGAATTAAATTCACAATTATTTGATTAATTAATAATAAATTTGATAAGCTAAATTGCTTATCTGGCAATTCCACAGGGTTTCCCACTTAGCATGGAACACACCCCCCATAAATCCAAAATTAGGTGAGAGCACATTACGTTTCTGATCTTTTGGCACTTTTGGGACTTTAACCCTAATTGTACACAAGCAATCAAATCCACCTTCCTTTACTGTTAGAATTCTGAATATATATACCGTTCCAATTCTCTTTTTAATATACTAAGTCCCTCAATTAAAACACCTATCGATCTCCTGTTCTCAAGGAAATGCAAGCTAAATGTATGCAACTTTTTATTTAACTTGCTAAGCTTCATTAGACCTTGATTGTGTCCTTGTCCATTGTTCACACACAAGCACATTTCAGCAGCGGTCACTGCATAGCTACTGAGAGTGAAAATCTAATTTGATCTTTCTTCCCCAGCCTAAGGGTTCTGAAATTAGCATCTCTGACTGTTGCCCTGACTGATATCAGCTAACTAAGCACAAATTGGAAAAGTGAAACTTTTCCTTGTCAAATTACATGATAAAATTGAATACTAAGCCATCAGGGTATGTCTAGTGCCTAAAGTTATGATTGACACTGGTGGATTACTGGATTTTCTGTGTGTTAGGGGATCAAGAAGCACTTTACCTCCTTCCTGATGAAGGGCTTTTGCCCAAAATGTTGGGTCTCCTGCTCCTCGGATGCTCCCTGACCTGCTGTGCTTTTCCAGCACCACACGATTGACTTTTCTTCCTTGTCAATGGGCTAAACTGTGTGTTATATGTTTGAAATGCAGAGATGAGAAATGTCTTGCAGATGCCATCGCTGGTTTAGATGTTACAGTTAACACAGCTTTCATTTTTAGATTGCTACTTTGCATAGTGAATATATGAAAAAGTGAAAAATAGCAAGTGCATTTAGAGTCATAGAGTCATAGAGATGTACAGCATGGAAACAGACCCTTTGGACCAACCCGCCCATGCTGACCAGATATCCCAACTCAATCTAGTCCCACCTACCAGCACCTGGCTCATATCCCTCCAAACCCTTCCAATTCATATACCAATCCAGATGCCTCTTAAATGTTGCCTCTACCACTTCCTCTGGCAGCTCATTCCATACATGTACCACCCTCTGCGTGAAAAAGTTGCCACTTGGGTCTCTTTAATATCTTTCCCCTCTCACCCTAAACCTATGCCCTCTAGTTCTGGACTCCCCGACCCCATGGAAAAGACATTGCCTATTTATCCTATCCATGCCCCTCATAAATTTGTAAACCTCCATAAGGTCACCCCTCAGCCTCCGATGCTCTAGGGAAAACAGCGCCAGCCTGTTCAGCCTCTGCCTATAGCTCCAATCCTCCAACCCTGCCAACATCCTTGTAAATCTTTTCTGAACCCTTTCAAGTTTCACAACATCTTTCCAATAGGAAGGAGACCAGAATTGCATGCAATATTCCAACAGTGGCATAACCAATGTCCTGTACAGCTGCAACATGAC
>NC_057714.1:34596024-34631404 GCF_004010195.1 Chiloscyllium plagiosum
AGAGGCCCAGCAATCACTTTTCTAGCTTCCCACAGAGTTCTAGGGTACACCTGATCAGGTCCTGGGGATTTCTCCACCTTTACCCGTTTCAAGACATCTAGCACTTCCTCCTCTGTAATCTGGACATTTTGCAAGATGTCACCATCTATTTCCCTACAGTCTATATCTTCCATATCCTTTTCCACAGTAAATACTGATGCAAAATATTGATTTAGTATCTCCCCTATTTTCTGTGGCTCCACACAAAGGCTGCATTGCTGATTTTTGAGGACCCTTTTCTCTCCCTAGTTACCCTTTTGTCCTTAATATATTTGTAAAAACCCTTTGGATTCTCCTTAATTCTGTTTGCCAAAGCGATCTCAAGTCCCCTTTTTGCCTTCTTGATTTCCCACTTAAGTATACTCCTACTTCCTTTATATTCTTCTAAGGATTCACTCGATCTATCCTGTCTATACCTGACATATGCTTCCTTCTGTTTCTTAACCAAACCCTCAATTTCTTTAGTCATCCAGCATTCCTTATACCTATCAGCCTTCCCTTTCACCCTGACAGGAAAATACTTTTTCTGGACTTTCGTTATCTCATTTCTGAAGGCTTCCCATTTTCCAGCCGTCCCTTTACCTGCGAACATCTGCCTCCAATCAATTGTTGCAGTGTCTGGTAAAAAAAAATGAAATAGATTAAGCTTTTTTAAGGAGCTCTCCATGTTAATGATGTGTGCCATCTTTCTGAAAGTCTTCTACGAAATGCCACTAATATCACTGAAATGTTTCAATGTATTTATTGCTATTGATGTGCTGCTGAATTTCACAGACATGTGTAAATGAATTAATTTGGACAAATTTATTCATGAAAAGATAAATGTTTCAGCTGTACTGTCATGGACAATGGATAAATAGATCAGTTTATTATAAATATTACTTTTGATTTAGAAACATGCTGAAATAAGAGGAGTAAATCAAGTATATCAATGGGTATGTCATTGGACTGATATATCTTCGCATATATATCTCCTGTGCAATAAACCTATTACTATAATACATACTAAAGATAATATATCATCCTTTGGTGTTGTCTTTCTTATTTGAGATGATTTCTCTGCCTCGTTTCTCACTTCAATTGACTTAATGGATATACTTCATAAGGTTGTCCAATTAAATATATAATTTAACTACAATGTAGACTTGGACGGACTTTGAACTGCTAGCTAATTTATGACTAGTTGGAAAGAGTTGTGGAATGTGATTGTTTCAAAGCTGACAGCTGCTTTGTGAATTCCAGTAACACAGAAAAGAGAAGACTAGCTGGAAGGCAGATAATGAGTAAGACAGATTAGCAACGTTTGCTTCCTGGGTGGGAACAACCAAGTCAGCAGTCTTCCCCAGACAAAAAAAACATAAGTCCTTGAATAGTACAGAATGCAGAAGCTGAATTGTATTCCATGTCTTGGCTTGAACTTACAATATTAGTATATGACACAGAAATAACTCCTTACTGTCTCACTAATAACCTTGCTAGCAGTCCATTTACTCAAATGTTAACCAAAGGTTCTCCTTTCAGATGACTGTCTAAATATGAATAAACTGTATAAGGCAATTTGGAGCTCAATGTCTACAAACACAATAATACAACATTCCAATTCTTTTGTGCATGAAACAAACTTATTATATTTTTATCAATTGAATTAAAGGTTACTAAAGTCAAACTCATTCTAGCCAATGCATTGACAATATAATCTCAAGAAAATTATTAGGTCAATCTTGCTGGGAAAGGAATAGTGTTTTAATGGCACACACCATTTTAAAGCACAAATCAACCATTAAGTTCAGGGAGTAAGTGATATGCAATACATTTAGCATGATACCAGCTATACCATGATATCATATACCATATACCATGATTTCTGTGATACCAGGATACATAAACACCAAGTAGCCACAAAAAGACATGACCCTCTCCCACTATTATCCTCACATATGGATAAGGAAGGACACCACTTTGACTGGGACAACACATCCATCCTAGAACAAGCCAAACAAAGACACGCATGAGAATTCCGAGAAGCATGGCATTCCAACTGGAACTCTATTAACAAACACATCGAATTAGACCCCATCTACCATCCCCTGAGAAAAGGAACAGCAAATGACTTCATCACAGGAAATGACATCACCAACCCAAAGAAACCCAAACATATAAATATTAAGCAGGTGTTTTCAGCATTGTTTCGCCTGAGTCCCACTGAAAATGTTACCTAGTAAGGTAACAGAACATCTGGAAGTGAACCTTCCAGCTCAGCGAGCAAACCTACATCTCAAACCTTGTTAAGAAATGCACACTGTTTAACCACAGAAACTATTGAATACAAATTATCTGAATTTTGGATTATCTGAAGATCTCAAGGTACCGATAGAAACATTACATCAAAGAGATGTTTTAACAATGATTGCGTCTTTTGTTTATAATGTTTAAAAATGCACTCAGCTTACTGAAATGCTGCCGAGAACAGTACTGGACATCCACTGGAGCCCAGGCATCGTCTCCAAATGACTGACTGCCTGCCCTCCCCCCCCCCCCCCCCACACCCCCTCCACTTCCCCTGGAGTTCTACACAGGAACATACCCTAAACCTCACTTCTCCAGATAATCTCTCCAACATTGTCCTGTACAGGGCAAAGGTGGAAGCTGTCAAAAAGTTGCAATAAAAAGTTGTGTGTGTTTGTGTGCGTGTGCATGTGTGTGTGTGTATACTATTTTGAGACTCACCCCCCCCCCCACCCAAAGGCAGCAGCAATCTTACTGTTGGTGTCCAGTCCGACTGCCCTGGAGAGGGGTTGGGGGTCAGATGGGAGACTCACAGGGGCTCACGGGAGCTGATGGGGACGAGGGCGCACGGGAGCTGCAGGTTCCTTACACACAAACCCTGAGACAGACAGAGGGAGCTCAGAAACAAACCCTGAGACTGACAGAGGGAGCAAGGCAGGCAGAGCAAGGAAGAAGGTAACTTCAGAAAACTCCGAGCCCCAGAGGACAGGCTGCAAATCAACTAACCAAATAATCAATTATCCGAACGAAATAGTGCCCGACCGTCTCGTTTGGATAATCGAGGTTCCTCTGTAATTGTTGAATTCTAAATTTGTGGTTTTAATTTCTTCAATTTCGAAAGAAAATTCTTCAAGCAACACAGCCCTGCATCACCAACAGATTGATACTATTTTATGTTTGCCTTTCTAAACATATTTTATCTATATTTATTCTTAAACATTGCATCCATATTTTTATCTAATAATATCTTTTACCTTTCAGAAGTAGTTTTTTGCAAACAACTTACTTGTTTAAGGTGTTACGCAGCACTATTAGTACTTGCTTAAAAAAACAAACTGAATATTTAGAAACTAAAAGTGTGCTGAATGAGGTTGACCAATTCATTGTTTATAGAACACTCTGAAAATATGTCTGATGTTACTGCAACATTATAGAGGATTACCAGAGCTAATTGAGCTCTATAAGACTTTGAAAACATTGATATTATCCTAATGTATGTATATACCTTACATGCAAAGTGCACAAAATACCATTTTTTGTAGGTTGTTTGTGCACAGTTAATTAACAACTACTAGAAACATATATAGGGAAAGATGATAATGTCTCTCAGCATGCAATACTGATTTCTCACCATCATTTCTACTTTTGAGGTGGACATTTCAAATTATGCCTTGTTTTAATTTGCGCAGCTGGACACAATATTAAACGGCAACAGGAATCCTCCCTAACTCACCACTCACCCAGCGCAAACCATCGCCACCATCAATTCCACTTATGATCTACTTTTAGGTAAGCGATTAGATCATTCCTTCTGAGTGTTGGTTAAATTATACAGGAGCTTTTACATATTTGTTTAAAATTTTAATAACCGTCAGAGTAGGGTTTAAGTACAAGCTGTTACCTGAATATGAGCTCGGAGCAGTGAGTGCTTCGCTAAGGATGTCCCCATTGAAACCTGCCACCTGCTGCAGCCATAACTGCAGCCCAGACTAAGGTAGTGACAGTGTTGCCAGTGCCTGTGGAGATGACCCTGTCTCTGAGTCTTTGTGTATTTGGTTCCATCCAAGCTGCTGCTGGCAATATAAGCAACATCTGACGAATGGCTGGACACTGCTGGATAAGGAGGTCCTTGAAGCTCCATCCACCAAGAGAGATAGCTTACCTCATTTCCTTTCCAGAGCCAAGTAGGTAGAGTGAACACAAGATATGCTTTGAATGCAGATTTCCCCTCGGAGTATGGCACCATTCAGTGCACACATAACGTTTTGCATTTGCCTCATAATAAATCTGTCATGTAGTCGAACCCAAACTTCATTTCCTCAA
Source organism: Chiloscyllium plagiosum (assembly GCF_004010195.1). Taxonomy (NCBI): domain Eukaryota; kingdom Metazoa; phylum Chordata; class Chondrichthyes; order Orectolobiformes; family Hemiscylliidae; genus Chiloscyllium; species Chiloscyllium plagiosum. Next base: position 34,600,393 of record NC_057714.1, read on the forward strand.
TGCACAGCTGATGTACGATGACAGAGGAATGCAGATTAATGCACAATATCCAGCTATGAAAATTATTAATTCTACAAAAGTCCTCTATACCACCTGTATTCAAATGCTGTGGCCTCCTTCAGAAGTAAGAACATATCAGAGGCAGAGAAGAAATAAAGGAGAGGAAATCCTGAACTAGTAACTGATCCAAAACTCAGTTGTCTGAGATATACTTTGCTATTTGCAGAGAATCTTTTGAATGCAGATTTGAAACATTGACATACTAACCAGGTCCCAACCAAACACCTTGAATGTTGAACACAGTCATCTTCAACAAAGATGAACAATTATTGAACAATTATTGCAAATCATAGGATGGCCACTGGACAACAAGAGTGATCCACTAATGAGCTGGCTGTCAACTATGGTCCAGGACCTATACCCATACACACAGCAGGCAACAATGAGAGACATATACTACATCAAAGAACATTGTGGAGCATCAAACTCTTTAAGCAAAGCTTCTTCTATCTGAACCACTCTAGCAGTGTCCTGAAATATTTTGCTGATTGGTCATTATATGATATACATCTTAGAGTATAAGAAGCTGCTAGTGAAATGGAAGGGGAGAAAATGAAGGAACGGGAAGAGAAATAAAAGTAGAAAATTAACAGTCTGTTTGTGAAAGGAAGACTTGCATTTACATTGGTTTTTCATGACAATCAGATGTGTGAATTACTTTTGAAGTGTAGTCATTATTAGAAGTAAATTTACCAGCTGATTTGTGCACTCCAAAATCCCTTGAAACAATAATGTGATAAAGGCCAGATAAAGTATTATTATGATGTTGGGTTGATCAGGACACCAGGGAGCATTCTCCTACTCTTCTGTACAATAATATATAGGATCCTTTACATCCAATTCAGCATGGTTAGCACTGCTGCCTCACAGCGCCAGAGACCTGGGTTCAATTCCCTCGGGCAACTGGCTGTGTGGAGTTTGCACATTCTCCCTGTGTCTGCGTGGTTTCCTCTGGGTGCTCCGGATTCCTCCCACAGTCCAAAGATGTGCAGGTTAGGTCAATTGGCCATGCTAAATTGCCTGTAGTGTTAGGTGAAGGGGTAAATGTAGGGGAATGGGTCTGGGTGGGTTGTTCTTCAGAGGGTCGATGTGGACTTGTTGGGCCGAAGGGCCTATTTCCATACTGTAAGTAATCTAATCTAATCTAATGTCAATGACGAGTCTCATTTGTACCACTTATTTAACACTCTTCTGACAATACAGGACTGCAGTGTCAACCTTGATTTTTGTACTCAAGCTGGAAGTGGGGCATGAACTCTGAACCTTGTGATTCAGAAGTGAGAGTGCTAACAACTGAACTCCAACAGAGACATGATCTGACAATTCATGAATGACATCAGAAATCTTCATTACAACTCTCCCTACACTAACATTTCAATGAACGTTGGCCAAAACTTTCAAGATAACCTTGGAGACAGGTCGAAGCCATAGGTAAATTCTGAAAGAATTGTGTCCCCATGAATCTTTTGCTCTGCTAATGATTCCTGCCAGCAGACATAGTTAGCCAATTCAGGTTCTTGAAAGTTCAACTAGTATTTGAATGACATTTTCCAAATCCTACAATGGATTCTCATTATTGTGCATCCCATCGCCACCTGCAGCCATCCTCTGTATCTTCAGATGGTCTCCTGGAAGGAGGCAAGAGCAATGTGTGACTGTCATGATGTACAAATGCTGAAGTGACTTTAAAGGAGCAGAATCGTACTCTGTAGCATATTGATCATGAAATCCTTTCAAATGGAAATACTTTCCATCAGGTTGTTCTGAACCAGCATCTCTAGAGAGAAAGCAGAGATAATATTTTGAGTCCTGTAACCCTTCATCAGAATAGTTCTGTGGTGTTGTTCAAGGCTTATGGAGAAAAGGCAGGAAAGTGGAGTTGAGTATTATCAGATCAGCCATGGTGTCATCAAATGGTGGCATGGAATCAGTGGGCTGAATGGCCTATTTCTGCTTTTGTGTGCTATGGTCTTGTGGTCTTATAGAGCTGTGGTAGATGAGCCTTTTAATCTATCCACGGCTGGAATAGACAGGTTAATTGAATAAAGAGGAATCAGGTTATGGACAATTGGCAGGAAAGTGGATTTGTGGCCAAGATCAGACTGGTATGATCTTGCTGAATGATGTCAGTGAACTTCTTGCTGCACAATATTCTCCGAACCAATATAAACCAGTTTCATTTTTCAAATTAACCAACAAATGTTGGATGATTATCAAATTAATTTCCATTCCACAGTCTCCGAATCTGTTTACAAGCATTTGACAGGAAACTTTAGGAAACATATGGGTCCTGTTAAGCATACAACGTCAACAAAGCTGTCAAGTTTAATTTATTTTCAATTTTTTTTCTAACACTGGGAAAATGTGGAAAGTATTGATTTCACTGGGTCTCCCTCCTGGCACTGAACTCACCTGAATGTGCACACAATAACTAACAAGCAAAAGTGTCAACCTTTTACTTCAACATTTCCTTTACTGTATGAAGTGATCCAACTAACGCACAGAGAATCTTTCCACAGGAGGCTGTTCAATTACCTATTGGCACCAGCATAAATTCAATGTGTCTCTCTGCAACCAGTAGTCATGATGGTGACTCAATGAGACATTTGCACTTGTTAAACTTGCTCCAGATATCCTGTGCCAACAAGAGATTTAAAAGTAAATAGAACAATAGGAAGTAAACCTTTGTTCCACAGGAGGAATTTTAAGCTATATCAGTAACATGCAATTATTTGTTATTACAGAAAGTTTAATCAGATTTGTTACATAATCATAGACACAAAATCATAGACACATCAACACATTTACAGCACATCATGTGAAGGTAAAGTGTAAGGGTGGAGATATGCACTGTTATAGCATTAATGGTATTGTGTTGCCATTGTGGCTCAGGGAAAATAATACTCTCATCCACTTCCAGCATATTCCTGATGAAGGGCTTTTGCCCAAAACGTCGATTTTACTGCTCCTCGGACGCTGCCTGAACTGCAATGCTCTTCCAGCACCATTAATCCAGAATCTATTTTCCAGCATCTGCAGTCATTGTTTTTACCCACTTCCAGCATATTCCAAGTATAATACCACAAATGCTGAAGCTGTCATCATGTACATTTTGTGCATGTATCACAAATATGTAGAGCAGACCAATTATTAGCTCAATCGGGATCCACATGCTAATTTGACATGCAGTTCAATATTTTCAACATTGTTACTTAAGCTAACAGGATCTCTTACATAGACATGGCTAAACATGAACTCAGCAGTTATCACCATTGAGAGAGGACTTTATTGTCTTCTGTTTTGACAGGTGAAAATGGACATGTGTGTTTGGTTTACCAGGATATTGGGTTTTCCAATGGTGCAAGATGCACACACTTGGATTTGGAGACACTGTATCTCAATAGTGATAGAAACCACAATTAGGTCTGCAAGTATCTGCTTTGTGTCACTTCTACTCAGTCAAGAACGGCATTAAACTTTATACCAAGCCCTGAAACAAGATGGAATCTGATTCCTCCATGCTCCTACACAATGAGAACTGGTCCTTTGGCAGGTGTATGTAGCATTAATATTTCTGTTTGCATGCCCACCATCATTTTCTAATGCCATCTAATCAAAACCTGAGGCTTTAATAGTAAACATATGACACATTGCCCAATTATCGAGCTGGCACCCACACAATCCCTTCCTCTGGTCTAGCCACAGGTCTCTCCTAGATGATGATTCATGATGAGCAAATCCCACTTCCAAATTACCCTTTAAGGTTCGTGTGGTATCGATATTTGAACTGCTAGCTGCAGTTCTGAATTTGGGTGATGGTGTTGTTTTGTCCTTTATTCTTTCTCTCTCTAAGCCTTTGGACTCAGGCACTTCAGTCTGCCTAGGCACAATATCTTAGAAATCTGATAGCACAAGTACTCAACGGCTGGGGTGAAGAAAGCGATGAGGTTGGATGGGTGGGGAATGCTTAAACCATCTGCAGATTGTGCACTTTAGCAGATGTAGGATGAGGATGGAATTTGTGATGGTGCACCTTGTGTGATAGAACTTGTGATCAAAATTTGAATATTCTTTGAGGACAAGTGGTAATTGAAAAAGCAAAACCGAAAAAGAAAACTGAGAACTGACCCACCCAGTTTTTAAGAAAACAAAAGCTGAAACTACAGTTGAAAATCAAAACTTTGAGGCAAACTGAGCTAATTGAAAAATATAAAAGGGCAAAGATCAATCCAGGTTCAATGAAAGTTGATGAGTTCATTGGAGCAGTACAGGCAGGCTGAAGAAGGCAAAGAATGGATGCAGACATTAAGAATAAGTAAGGACATAGTTGCTGTAGATATTTTTGTTGCTCAAACATAACATTGGTGGATATAGACCATCAAGGCTAAGTTGAGACGACTCTGTAGGCATACCATTGGTGGTGAAGGTCATACCTATGGAACTTGGGGTGCTTGTACATGGTCAATGACTGGGGATCAGATCAGATTTTGGAAGAAGTGGAGGCAAAACTTCTTTGTAAGAGAGAGAGTTTTAGTTTTGAAGGACTATGTGACTGAATTTGATGACATATCCTGAATGGACCACTGAGAGATTTCAAAGGATCTATCTGAGTTCGATCTGCTATTTAATATGCTATTTATAATTTATTGTTGACCACATTTGAATTCACTGTACCAAGACACTTAAAGTGAGACATTGACCATCATGTTCCCATGGTCTTCTCAGCAGGCATCGCGAGGGCTTTCTGGGATCTTGAGAGAAGAGGACATCTCCATTCCCTTCTCCAAAGCATCCATGGCATCCAAATATCTCAGAGATATGCTTCATTATTATGTCTGAGTTATTGATAGAAGGTAGTCCACACTCATGCTCAGTGGTTATTATGAAATAAAGATACAAATAACCATTCACTCCACTTCTCCACTCAGGTTTATTCTTCCCATTAACTAAATGCTGTTTCCATCCAATTCCTTTATCTCTCCACCCACTAAGTCTCTTTAGCCGGAGGCACCAATGTCTAACAGCATCCTCTGTTCACTTGAAAGGTGAATATCTTGATGAAGTGGAATGAAAGCTTCTCCTGAAAGTTGGTTTCTGGACTGTGATGCTTATGATGACCTGACTGCAGAGCAGTGAAGATTAATTAAGGAAAAACTTATTTGAGAAAGAACATTCCAGGACTCAAGTGATCATCACAACCTCTTGAAACTGAAGGCAGTCCTTCAGTTATATTTCTCATGTCCTCCTGCATTGTACTCGATCAGGGATGAACTTGATGCACAAAAGGAAGGGCAAATAACATTCTGAAGCCACTTCTGGTGTATTGGAAATAAGAGCATTCCTACCAATTCCAGGATAGGATATTCTATTTCTGCAGGAGCTGGTATCACTTTCATATTGGTTTCAGTGTGAGGCTGCTCTTCTTCAGACAATTCCATCTTGGGAACACCATCAGAAAGCAGGAGTGTGTCATCAATAGATATTAAATAAACTTCTATAGGAAGACCTATAGGAAGTTCCTGAATAGTCTGCAGTTCTTGAAAGTTCATCCTTGCATTCCAGCTGATGAGCTCTGGGCAGTGACCCACATGCTGCACTGCTGCTCCGCTGCCATCTTGAATTAGAAATGAACAAAAGGTTCTTCAGCCCATGAAGATTAGTTTGTCTTAGAAAGAATGGTATCCTTGCCTACTTGATGCTATTGAGGGATAAAAGTATGTAATGTAATCTAATCTAATCTAATCTAATGTAATCTAATCTAATATAATCTAATCTAATCTAAAAAAAAGTATTCCCTCGTTTACATATTATGAAGTCCGATAGCCATCTTCTTTGACTTAGCCCATGAACAAAAGGCTTTCTGCAATTCAAATCAATGTCACAAAGCTGCTCTGGTGAACCTGACTGGGCCAATGGATCCAATTCACTGAGCATTATTGACAGGATGCTCAAGGTCATCTTAATATAAAGGTGGGCCTTGTGCAGAATATTTACCAACTGATTGTGCTGTGCGACTGATAATAATCATGAATATTTTAGTTCAACAGTCTCTTTCAGGTTGTTAGACTTTACCAACTTTTATTTAACTGTACTATGATCAAAGTCCATTTCATGCCTGACTTTAAATTCCATTAAAACTGTCCATAGCTATTGAAACTCTCCAGCTTAAGGTTTTGCTGCTTTACCATAAAGAAATTGAATGGCTCCATAGCTTGCTAATGAAACTCAGTTGTAGACTTCTGTTGACATTTATACAGATTATCTAACTTTGACTACTCAATTTGGTGTGATGCATTTTGAAGGTAAGTATCGAATCTATGACATATGAATAAAGAGCAGGAATTGGCTATTTGGTCCTTCCTACCTGCTCTACCATTTAAAAGAATCATAGTTGATCTGATTGTAATCATAAATCCACATTTTTGCATATCCCCAATCTAATTTCATTTCTTGCTTAATTTGTTTATGATGTATGTCTTAAAAGTAGTCCCTAACGATTTAAAAAAAAATAACTTTTCTAGCTGAAATAACTCCACACACGCCAGTATCCCCTTCATTTACACAGGGAAAGTCCTTGATGCTGATCCAACTCCTTCAGAGCCAACAGAACCTCTCACGATCCTGTTTATATCTGTCAGCCAGGGTTCACTGATCAGACAAGATTAACAGCCCAATCAGGGAGCTCATATTCTAGGAGGTCCACCTGGCTGATTTCATTACAATCACTACACTAGTGCTACCCTAAATGCAACTGTCCTGAAAGGAATAGTTTTTGGGAATTGAGTTGCCATATCCATAATTGCAAGGATATCCTGATTACCCATTTTGTTTTCAGCAATGGTCCAACACTAATACTCATCTGAATGGTTCTTCAGAAGCTGTTGCAGGTAGATAGGATAGTGAAGAAGGCGTTTGGTATGCTTTCCTTTATTGGTCAGAGTATTGAGTACAGGAGTTGGGAGGTCATGTTGCGGCTGAACAGGACATTGGTTAGGCCACTGTTGGAATATTGTGTGCAATTCCGGTCTTCTTCCCATCGGAAAGATGTTGTGAAACTTTAAAGGGTTCAGAAAAGATTTACAAGGATGTTGCCAGGGTTGGAGGATCTGAGCTACAGGGAGAGGCTGAACAGGCTGGGGCTGTTTTCCCTGGAGCATCGGAGGCTGAGGGTTGACCTTATAGATGTTTTCAAAATTATGTGGGGCATGGATAGGATAAATAGACAAAGTCCTTTTCCTGGGGTCAGAGAGTCCAGAACTAGAGAGGGCATAGGTTTAGGGTGAGAGGGGAAAGATATAAAAGAGACCTAAGGGGCAATTATTTCACACAGAGGGTGGTACATGTTTGGAATGAGCTGCCAGAGGATGTAATGGAGGCTGGTACAATTGCAATATTTAAGAGGCATTTGGATGAGTATATGAATAGGAAGGGTTTGGAGGGATATGGGCTAGGTGCTGGCAGGTGGGACTAGATTGGGTTGGGATATCTGAGTTGGGTTGGGTTGGCATGGACGGGTTGGACCGAAGGGTCTGTTTTCATGCTGTACATCTCTATGACTCTATGAGTATTAAGGATAATGTTTTGATTACATGCTGAACTTTCCAACGACCTGATATATATGATATGTTTCACAGAATGACATTACATTTTTAGTGAAATTTTGGCCATGTGAAATACCTGTTCATTGATGCCTGCATTTTACATATTCTTATATGCCTTGACATAGGAATTTCAGGTGCTGTTTGCAATATCTCCTTGCAGTATTTGGGCAGTACCATTATTTGATGAATAATCATCCATTTTCCATCAGCAGGGTATAGAGTCATAGACTCATAGAGACGTACAGCACAGAAACAGACCCTTCAGTTCAACTTGTCCATGCAGACCAGATAGCCTAATGTAATCTAGTCCCATTTGCTAGCACTTGGCCTATATCCCTCTAAACCCTTCCGATTCATATACATGTTTCTGTAACTGCTATGATATCCCAATCCCATGTTCCTTACCAAGCCCTGAAGCCGTTTCCAATTCCTCATCAGAACTCTGTTTCTAATGTAATCGCACTGTGGGATCCCTTCACTTCAGTGTGAGCTGTCCTTGGAAAGTTACTGAACTCTGGATTTCTTTCTTAAGTCTCAGTTAACAAAGACAAGCCAAACACTTCTTTTGAATTACCCTGATTCTCAAATAGAGTTTCAGTTACCTTAACATCTCCTTGCAGTATTACTATTCTGATAATCAACTTTGTTTAGTCATCATTCTGGTTATTACACAGGATGAAAACATATCTGGAGCCTGTTCTTGCAACTCTTTCATTTCATCCACCTCAATTAGACTCTCAGTCATTAAAGGTAAAGCTATAACTTTCATTCCTGCTTCATCCATTCCTCGAAATAAATGAACTCCATCTTAGCTACCTCAACAACCATTGGTTCAGACAAGTCATGCAATGATTGGACTTTGTACAATTGTACCAGAATACACTGTCCACCTATCCCATTTATCAACAGTTTAGCTTTTACTGAATTATCCAGATAGAAGTCTAAATCCTTCTCCAGCAAGAGAGTTTGAGTAACATCTGTATCATTAGAATAGTTATGGATGATTCCTTTGAAGAAAAAGGGGTTATCCTCCTTTGGACACAACACCCTTCATTTGTATCATCTATCCTATGAATTTCTATAAAATGTGTTTACCGCCAGTTCCTTAGTTGTAATTAAGACTCCAATCTGATCAACAGCCTTTTCCTTTTGAGTTTCTATTTCAGGCTTATTCTTATGAGCTCCAACAAGTTCCAGCATTCTGAATGAATGTGTCCCACCTTCCAAAAATGGAAGTACTTCCGCTTCCAATTTTTATCTCCACCCTCAAAACCTTCGCTTCTGATCAGCAGAGGCAAGTGTGGGGCATTCCTAAATAACCTTCTTTACTCTGGATACTTGCCTTCCTTTCACTCTCCCATTTCCCATCTCTTTAAATTTATGAGGGCAATGGAAAAATGAGTTGGTTTAATGGATCAGCTCAGATACATCAACCATTATATTTGCTACCTAATGCTAACCTGTCAATTCAATCAAACTCTAAAGTGCAATCTACCAGATGTAAGCACTTGCCAGGCCAAAGGTCCAACAATTTACTCAGTGTCTTGCCTAGAGATCCTAACTTTCCTTAGTTCCTCCCTCCCTTCCATTTCCTTTTTCTAAGTAGCTGCTTCAGAACTGCTTCATTTACCCTCGATAGTAACACATGATACAAATATCTGTTCAGCTCAACTGGTCTCTCTTGATTTCTATTAACAATTCTCCAGACACGCTTTCCATACGATAAATGCTCACTTTGTTAGCTTTTTAAAAAAAGCTTTTAAAAGAAACTCATCCCATTGGTTTTTATATTTCCAGCTGACACTCTTTAATATTTTTTCCTGATTCACTTTTTAGTTATTCTTCACTTCTTTTTTTACTTGCTATATAGTTTTCTGATCTGCCATCTCTCTTTGCACAATTGCATGTTCTTTTCTTTAACTTTATGGTTTAACTTAACAGTGAATCATGGCTGGTGGGTCCATCCTTGCAATTTTTCTTACTTATTACAGTGTATCTATTCTGTGTAGTCTGAATTATCCCCTTAAACATCTGCCACTGCATTTCTCATAACCTATACTTTAAACTAATTTTCCAATTCACTTTAGCCAGCTCTGCTTTCATGACTTCATAATTAACCTTGTTTATGTCTTTGCGATAATCTCCCTCTATTTCTTCCCACATGTTCCATATTACAGTGTGGTTATGATTTGGGGCCAGGCCACCACTCCCACAAATGACATTTTCCCTTTATCTTTTCACATCTCACCATAAACAGTCAGTATCATCCAGAAGAAAAGGTGAAAGGAATACCCGGAGACAATCTGCTTCATCTTGAATATGTAAAAACAACAGCGAAATAAATAATTAGGGATCTAATTTCATGTTTTGAAAATGGCTTTTTTTTGTTCAATTGGATTGAAACTCTAATGAAGAATTTGAAGATTCCACTTTTTTTGTGTGTAACGTCTGTACTAAATTGTTTGGATTTCACTATACGACTCTTTGGCTTCTCTTCAGCTCTCCCTTGCTCCTCGCTACCATTTTTCTGGAGCTGGTCACCATTTACCAGCATGTATTATGATCATCTCTGGATTATGGATAGCAGAATAGGCCAAGCCCATGTCAGTGAGCACCAATTATCATTGTTATGTATCAACATTATGTACTGAAGGGAGTAGGAGTGGACATCTATGGAACTCTATGCACTCAGGTCATAGTTACAAGTGATCTCATGTCACCATGATTTGGAGATGCCGGTGTTGGACTGGAGTGTACAAAGTTAAAAATCACACAACACCAGGTTATAGTCCAACAGGTTTCATTGGAAGCACACTAACTTTTGGAGCGTCGCTCCGAAAGCTTGTGTGCTTCCAATTAAACCTGTTGGACTATAACCTGGTATTGTGTGATTTTTTTTAACTCATGTCACCATGACATAGTTCCTTACATGCATGCTGGTTTGCTGTTATTAGGATCGAGTTAACCTTTTACTCAACAACGCTGAAAATGTGTTGCTGGAAAAGAGCAGCAGGTCAGGCAGCATCCAAGGAGCAGGAGAATCGACGTTTAGGGCATGAGCCCTTCTTCAGGAATGCCCGAAATGTTGATTCCCCTGCTCCTTGGATGCTGCCTGACCTGCTGTGTTTTTCCAGCAACACATTTTCAGCTCTGATCTCCAGCATCTGCAGTCCTCACTTTCTCCTTTTACTCAACAAGCCTCCTTCTGATGTTATTCAATTTTTGGTCAACCACCTTTTTTGTCAGCTTTTCAGTACATGCTGCAGTTAGAGGTGCACTGTGATTTTAGACAGTGCAGGCTAGCTTTAAGTGGTGCTAGCCTCACACATACTTGGACCCCTGCTGAGTCAAGCAGCTACTCTGCAGTGGACTACTCACTATTATCACTGTAATTACTAAGCAGCACAAATCCGATTACTGTCTGAATTATTGTGAATATATGACGTCAATTGTATTTCAAAACCCGTATGCCTGATTTTCAGGAGCTAATCAATTTAGCACTCCACCCAACAACCTCACCCACCCCCAACCCCACTCCTTAGGCCATATCCTTAATTTCTGCAGCCCTATAAGTACCACGATACACGTAATAAAAACATATAAAACATTAAAAGAGAAAACCTTTAAGAAACCTAGTCACATTGCTACTAATGGAAATTACTAATTGCTAACATGTAATGTGAGGTTATTATTAATTACTGTAGTTGAACAGATGGAAGTGAAATGGATTCCCAGAGTATAGCAGGATGCAGGGAGGGGATTGTGGAGGGCAGATAAAGTGTGAATTATATGCAACAGTGAGTTTTGGTTGAGTGCACACCTTTGTCTTTAATTGCTATCTGGAAACCGAACACAGGAAATGGAGCTAACATGTTGTGGTGGTACAAACTGCTCTTGCAGAAAATTGAAATATCTGAACATTGATGCAGTTTTTGGTTGGATGGCGACGGGGGACTTGGGTGGGTGAGGTCTTGAAATACTGAAACATGGAAATGTGAAGCCAACTGTTCAATGACCACACCACAGGCTCTCTTCATGGACAGTATTGTTACAAGCTTGAGTTCTGTAGGTGAGTGCAACCTGCTAAACCAGCTTGAATGACCTTTGGGCAAAATTGCACTGTCCAGCCCATTTGATAGCAAGTGATCCCTCAGTCGGGGGTATTGCTTGTTCACCACCCCACCAACTGCTTCAAAATGTTGCTCCAGGAACAAGGTAAGCAAGAAGATTAATTTAGAAAATACAGTAAAATGATACCACATTTACAAGTTCTGGGATGGGACATACTGTTTGTTCTCTTTGTTTCCTCTTTCTGTCAGTGGCATCAGGTGTCTGCTAAACCTGCCTTCAGCAACAAAAAAAACACTGATTAAAAAGTTCTCATGTGGTCTGTTTGGATATTCACCAGCAGCCATTCTCTCTGGAATGCATAATGAACAGAGCACAACAGTGAAGGTCCCTTATGCATTTTTTTTTATGTCTATCAACGTCATGGTGTGAGTATAAGCCAATAGTTCACAACTTAGTGTTGCCTGAAAGGCACAGGAAATTATTGCCATTACGATTTCTGCATTTTCCTATCGCATGAATCTGTTTGCCTCATTGTTCTGAGATGCTGAAGTCAATGTTTTGGGTGTAACCCTTTGTCAGTCCTGAAGAAGGGTTACATCCAAAACATTGCCTTCTCCACCTCCTGATGCAGCCTGGCTTGCTGTTTTCTCCCAGTCTCCTGCTTGTCTACCTTGGATTCCAGCATCTGCAGTTTTTTTTTTGTCTCTGGCTCAGTATTCTAGCCTTTCCATCCTAAGACTAAAAGTAACAGGTTCAAATACCCCTTTAAAACACACTCGCATAAATTGCCTGACATTCCAATGCAACCCCAAAACAGATCGTCTTGTTGTTTGGGGTTTGTGCATTTTGCTCTGTTCTAACATTAGCAACAGTGGGTATACTGCAAAAGCAGGAGAGAAATATTTTCATTGTATCGACTTTTCATAAACACCAGAGAGCCCAAAACAATTTAGTTGATGAAATAGTTTTGAAGTGTAGTAACCATTATTATAAGGCTATGGGCCAAGTGCTGGAAAGTGAGATTAGACTAGCTGGGTGCTTGTTTTTGACCAGGATAGACTTGTTAGGTTGAAGGTCTTTTTTTTACGCTGTAGACCTCAAGGACTCTGTACATAGGAAACATAGCAGCTAATTTAGACACAACCAGTAATGTAATAATAGCCAGATAACTATTTTTACTGTTTTTGATGATAGCTCCCATGCTCTTCTTCAAAATTGTGCACGTGATATTTAATGTTAACCCAAGAGAGTTTATTATCCAATCTCTAAATGAAAAGCACTCCTGTCAGTGCAGCACTCCCTCTGTAATGCACTGAAGTGTCAGTCTAAATTAATCTTTACAACAGCACCATCAAAAATGCAATCCTCTCTAAGTATTACACTGGAGTGTCAGCTTTGATTTTCATACTGAAACACTAATTTGGCACTTGAATTCTTTGGATTTGTTTCGAGGTTGCATTAGAATGCAAAAGAGTTCTAAAAAAGTAGGGACACATTACTGCAGATGCTGGAATCTGTACTGAAAACAACAAATTCTGGAGATCACTGTGGATCAGACAGCATCCATAGAGAGAGAGAGAGAGAGAGAGCAAGCTAACATTTTGAGTCTAGATGACTCTTCATCACAGCTGAGGTGAATTGTGGAGGGTGCCTCCACCTTAAACCCACTACCCCCACCACTTTCCCAAACTATAGCGTAAATGCAGTCCCCTCCACACTTCACTTCAGCGCTGTTGGAGAAACATCTAGATTTGAAACATTAGCTTGCTCTCTGTCCATGGATGCTGTCTGACCTGCTGTGATCTCCAGCATTCATTGTTTTGAGTGCTAAAGGAGTGTTTGAACCTATAACTTCAGCTTCAGGTGAAAGGGTTAAAATACAGCGGCAAACAGACTCATGTGAGAGAATGCAGGAACTGTAATGGGGATCTTACTCACTGAACCAGAGCTGACAGACAATGAAAGTCCTTTTCTTTAAACTTTGGACAGTTTCTTCATGATTTTGGTAACAACTGCAAGCCCCGAGGTCTTGTTAGTTGCACCTTTAAACTGCTTTTTTTTTTCCTTTTGGACCCTTGGGTTCAATCTGGACTTTGTGCCATAATGTGAATGCGCAGACTGTTTTGCAGTAATTTTTATTTCCATTAATTTCTGAAATTTGTTGCAGCATCTGCTCCATCCTCAAATACAACTTCTACATTTTCTCTGTTTCTAAATTTGCCCCCAGGAATTATAGTTCTCACATTTTAGGCATAAAAATATCTTCATCCTAACTGGTAAAATTGACCTGTGGTTTGAAAACTGCTGCTAATTCTGGACAGGCATCGAGAATACCTGTTTCATACAAAAGTAAGACAACAATCTTGTGGTTGAGCAACAATTCATTTCTCATCTCTTTGTTCTCTCAAAATCACAAATTTCTTGTGTCTCCAATAATAACGTTATGCCTTATGTTACTTGCAACAACTTGCTTTGATTCCTTCTGCATTCCAAATGATCTGCTCATACTTATACACACTTGCTCCTTAGAATCAATGTGCTGGACAAAATCCACCCCACACCCCATGTTAAATTATTCTTTCCTCAGACCTCAGAACTATGAAGGTCCCTTAACTACCTTTGTCTTTCTTTCCACCTTCAGGCTTTTGAAACCCAAGCTTTGAGTCGCTAGTTCACAAGTGCAGTAAATGGGTGAATTGTTCGTCTCACTGGAGGCCGTGCCAATCTCCTGCTGAAATTGTGACAGACATCACGTAGAACCATTGTAGAATTTCAAGGCCTTATTGCTGATAGTTACCTAGAAAACCTGGCATCTTGTCAGGGAAGAAACAGCAATACTAAATGCAATTACTGAAATTTATTAAAAGTCTGGACCAGTCTTGTCCAACATTTTTTTTGTACAATGGAGCCACATTTCAATGTTTCTCTCACTCAGGGACCGGGTGAGCAAATTTCAGAAAGGTAAAGCTTGCCACAATTGTAAACACACTATTTTAGGGTATGGAGGGTTTGAGTGGGGGGAGATATGAAGAAAACAATGATAAAAATGATCGATCATTTAAATGAATAATTAATGGAAATGAACGCACAAAAGTGCAAGCAACAGAATCTGTTGGGTCAGGCCTTAGGACACTGGAGCAACTCTGCAAGGATGTCACAGAGCTGCTCCCCACTGGACATAACTAGCACAGTGCTGGTGGGATTAGTTAGAGTGAGTGAGATAGGATCACCAACATATATACAAAGAAACTTGTAGAGGAGACCAACTAGAATTATATGACAGAGAATTCAAATTATCTTTCAAAAGCAAAGCAATAAAATTTAAGCCTGGTATATCTCAGATTACTGTGGTAGTCGTATTTGATCATAACATAATATACAGCATAACAATAAATATTATCAAGAAGTTCACTTCCAATGACAATGCTTACCCTTGCCTTTTCCTCAACCAGTTTATCTTGGATGTATATCATTAAACCATATGACAAAAGAGAACGAGCTAACAAAACCCTTGCCTTTCTTTACATTTAAGAAACAGAACTCGAGTGAAAAAGTGACTGGGGCCCAAGTCCTGATCATCGAGCAACTATGTAGAGAAAGGTTCCGAGCTAAGAAATTAAGCTTACTGACACTGACTTTGGTTCACCACTGGTGAGGCACATTCTGATCTGGCTGCAAGGTCATGGGTGGGTTCTGGAGGCAGGGAAGAGTGAATGTCTACAGCCAAAACCAACTTAACCTGGCTACCCAGTCACTGACTGACCAATCTATCCATCACAATCCCCGGTCACTCAGTCCCCAAAGCCCACTCCTACAGTCACTACATTCATCCACCTAACTCCTCCAGACACTGCATTTACTCATCCATCCAATTACTGCTCGTATTCATCCACCCACTCCTCCAATTACTGCACTGATTGATTAGATTAGATTACTTACAGTGTGGAAACAGGCCCTTCGGCCCAACAAGTCCACACTGACCCTCCGAAGAGCAACCCACCCCTCTACATTTACCCTTTCACCTAACACTATGGGCAATTAAGCATGGCCAATTCACCTAAACTGCACATTTTTGGACTGTGGGAGGAAACCAGGGCACCCGGAGGAAACCCACGCAGACACAGGGAGAATGTGCAAACTCCACACAGACAGTTGCCTGAGGCGGGAATTGAACCCGGGTCTCTAGCGCTGTGAGGCAGCAGTGCCAACCATCGTGCAGCCGTGCCATCCACACACTCCTCCAAACACTACTCTGTCTAACCCACTTACCCTTCCAATCACTGCACTCATATATCACTCCATTACTCATTGACTCACCTCCGGTCTTACTGATCCATGACCCGACTCTTATTATGTTCTCCTTCTCTAATATCCAAACTCTCACCCGTTGCTGCCACACCCCAGAATGGCCTGTTTCTAATTCCTCCATCTGAGGCTGCATGATTGATCCTTGCTACACTCTCCTGAAACAGCCCAACTTTCAGGAGCCTTTTCTTCAGGCTAGCGTCTCCCAGATGTCTCCCAGTTCCTGTCATGCAGATTCATTACTGCGACTCCAGGCTTCAAGCTGAATGAATCCACTCACTGCTCCTTCAATCAAAAATGTTTATCTCCCAGATTTTCTGGTCATAGGTTCTCACATGAGCCTTGGGGCCATGAGCTACATAGAACATAGAACATAGAACTGGACTGCACATGAAGCCAAATTAAACAAATTCCTTCTGCTTTCCCTTGGTTCATATTCCTCCATTCATGGCATATTCATGCACTTATCTAACAGTCCCTTAAAATCCACTATTGTATCTGCCTCCACCACACCCCTGGCAACACATTCCAGACTCCTACTACTTTTTGTGGAAGAAACTTAAATGCATGCCCCCTAGCATTAACCATTTCAACTTTGGGAAATAGGTTCTGACTGTCAACACTATCTATATATTTCATTATTTTATAGACTTCTATCAAATTCCCCCCTCAGCCTCTGCACTCCAGAGAAAACAACTCGAGATTTTCTAGCCTCTCCTTATAGCTTATACCCTTTAATCCATGCCGCATCCTGGTAAACCTCTTCTGCACCTTTAACTTTATTTAAGCTACCTTTTAGAAAAACCCAGTCTAGACAGGGTAAATGTGGGACCGCTGTTCCCGATGGCTGGAACTAGGGGTCACAGTTTAAGGATGCGGTATAGGACACTGAGGAGTGAGATGAGGAGAAATGTCTTCATCCTGAGAGTAGTGAGCCTGTGGAATTCTCTGACACAGAAAATGATTGTAACCAAAATATTGTATGTTTACAAGAAGGAGTTAGATATAGTTCTTTGGGCTAAAGGGATGAAAGAGTATGGGGAAAAAGCAGGAGCAGAGCACTGAGTAGAATAATCAATCGGCCATAATCATATTGAACGACAGAACAGGCTTGAAGGGCTGAACGGCCTATGTTTCTACTATTTTCTATGTTTCTATCTTTCAATTAAATGTTCTCTGGTTATTGAGTTTATTGCCACTTCTAAAGGCATCGTAAATTCTTTCTCTCAGCCTTTGTTGAGTAGAGAGCTGTGGGTGGTTTGGTGAGGAATGAAAAGATTGAACAGATGGAAATTGGGTGAGTTTGAGCTCTTTACAGCAACCACAACCAAAAACAAATTACTTTGGGAATGAGTGTCCTTGAAATAGAAGATAAATAAGTTTGATAGTTAGCATGAAACACTTCAAAAAAATCTTCATCACTTCATCTGTTAAATGAAGGATATTTTTCCCAACAATAAACACTTTGGGTAATTTAATGCATATTGATGCATCCATCATGAATAGAAAACTATGTTGTGTGGTGCAGTAGTATTGTAATATGCAGGAGCATAAAGACCTCAAGTACAACTTGTTTGACATATGAGGCATGTGTATTGTTAAATTGAATGATGACATTTTCTCCTTAGCTAGAGAATTTAAAACTTTTACAAACGTGCAGGCAATCTGTGTTTAGGCTGCATTAAAATTACTTGTGATCTTATTTAAGAACAAATGCATCAGAAGCACTGCCTATCTGATTTCGTTTCATTTGCAGAATTAATGGTCACTACAACAAAAGCTGTTCGAAAATACATCGGTCTGCTAAAACAGTTCACTGTGATTAAACAAAATGCCTCATATTCAACTCTTCATTACTGTTATATTGCATACCTCCTTTTAAAATTCATAAAATTATTGCATGAATGTTTTAATGGTGGTAATTTTAATAATTAGAATTCCAGTATCTTTACTTTATCTCAATAGAGCATGAAGTAAAGTTTCCCAGCTGGTCAATTATTCTTTTCTCTAATTTAAAGAGAGCCGCATGAAATGAGGTCGTTGAAATGGCTGGAGAGGAAAATTCCAGTCTCAGATAGCTGCTGAATTACACAGAAATTGCACTGGAGTCAGGTACTGAAATATTATCTGACTAACCAATCCCCGACCCCAGGGAAAAGACTTTGTCTATTTAGCCTATCCATGCCCCTCATTATTTTGTAAACCTCTATAAGGTCACCCCTCAGCCTCCGACGCTCCAGGGAAAACAGCCCCAGCCTGTCCAGCCTCTCCCTATAGCTCAAATCCTCCAACCCTGACAACATCCTTGTATAAGTCCTGATAAGATTTGCTTTCCCAAAATGCTGCACCTCGCATTTATCTGAATTAAACTCCATATGCCACTTCTCAGCCCATTGGCCCATCTTGTCCAGATCCTGTTGTTATCTGAGGTAACCCTCTTCGCTGTTCACTACACCTCCAATTTTGGTGTTATCTGCAAACTTACTAACTGTACCTCTTATGCTCACATCCAAATCATTTATGTAAATGATAAAACGTAGAGGACCCAGCACCGATCCTTGTAGCACTCCACTGGTCACCGGCTTCCAGTCTGAAAGACAACCCTCCACCACCACCCTCTGTCTTTTACCTTTGAGCCAGTTCTGTATCCAAATGGCTAGCTCTCCCTGTATTCCATGAGATCTAACCTTGCTAATCAGTCTCCCATGGGGAACCTTGTCAAATGTCCTACTGAAGTCCATATAGATCACATCTACTGCTCTGCCCTCATCAATCTTCTTTGTTACGTCTTCAAAAAACTCAATCAAGTTTGTGAAACATGATTTCCCACACACAAAGCCATGTTGACTATCCCTAATCAGTCCTTGCCTTTCCAAATACATGTACATCCTGTCCCTCAGGATTCCATCCAACAACTTGCCCACCACCAAGGTCAGGCTCACCGGTCTATAGTTCCTTGACTTGTCTTTACTGCTGTTCTTAAACAGTGGCACCACGTTTGCCAAAATCCAGTCTTCCGACACCTCACGTGATTATCGATGATACAAATATCTCAGCAAGAGGCCCAGCAATCACTTCTCTAGCTTCTCACAGAGTTCTTGGGTACACCTGATCAGGCCCTGGGGATTTATCCACTTATATGCATTTCAAGACATCTAGCACTTCCTCCTCTGTAATCTGGACATTTTGCAAGATGTCACCATCTATTTCCCTACAGTCTATACCTTCCATATCCTTTTCCACAGTAAATACTGATGCAAAATATTGATTTAGTAACTGCCACATTTTCTGTGGCTCCATACAAAGGCTGCCTTGCTGATTTTTGAGGGGCCCTATTCTCTCCCTAGTTATCCTTTTGTCCTTAATGTATTTGTAAAAACCCTTTGGATTATCATTAATTCTATTTGCCAAAGCTATCTCATGTCCCCTTTTTGCCCTCCTGATTTCCCTCTTAAGTGTACTCCTACTTCCTTTATACTCTTCTAAAGATTCACTCGATCTATCCTGTCTACACCTGACATATGCTTCCTTCTTTTTCTTAACCAACGCCTCAATTTCTTTAGTCATCCAGTATTCCCTATACCTACCAGCCTTCCCTTTCACCCTGACAGGAATATACTTTCTCTGGGTTCTTGTTATCTCATTTCTGAACGCTTCCCATTTTCCAGCCGTCCCTTTACCTGCGAACATCTGCCTCCAATCAGCTTTCGAAAGTTCTTGCCTAATACCATCAAAATTGGCCTTTCCCCAATTAAGAACTTCAACTTTTAGATCTGGTCTATCCTTTTCCAAAAGTACTAAAAACAAATAGAATTATGATCACTGGCCACAAAGTGCTCCCCCACTGACACCTCAGTCACCTGCCCAGCCTTATTTTCCAAGAGTAGGTCAAGTTTTGCACATTCTATAATAGATACATCCACATGCTGAATCAGAAAATTGTCTTGTATGCACTGAAGAAATTCCTCTCCATCTAAACCTTTAACACTATGGCAGTCCCAGTTGATGTTTGGAAAGTTAAAATCCACTACCATAACTACCCTATTATTCTTACAGATAGCTGAGATCTCCTTTCAAGTTTGTTTTTCAATTTTCCTCTGACTATTAGGAAATCCCACTAAGGTGATCATCCCTTTCTTATTTCTCAGTTCCACCCAAATAACTTCCCTGGGTGTACTTCTGGGAATATCCTCCCTCAGCACAGCTGTAATGCTATCCCGTATCAAAAATGCCAGTCCCCCTCCTCTCTTGCCTCCCTTTCTACCCTTCCTGTAGCATTTGTATCCTGGAAGATTAAGCTGCCAGTCCTGCACCATGTTTCCGTAATTGCTATGATATCCCAGTCCCATGTTCCTAACCATGCCCTAAGTTCATCTGCCTTCCCTGTTAGGCCCCTTGCATTGAAATAAATGCAGTTTAATTTATTAGTCCTACCTTGTCCCTGCCTGCCCTGACTGTTTGACTCACTTCTGTTCTCAACTGTACCAGTCTCAGATTGATCTCTTTCCTCACTATCTCCCTGGGTCCTACCCCCCCTACCACCTTACTAGTTTAAATCCTCCCAAGCAGCTTTAGCAAATTTCCCTGCCAGTATATTAGTCCCCTTCCAATTTAGGTGCAATCCATCCTTCTTGTACAGGCTAATTCATATCACTGGGAGTAATCCAGATATTACTACCCTTGAGGACCTCCTTTTTAAATTTCTGCCAAACCTGTTGTAATGTCCCTTCAGAATCTCAACCTTTTCCCTTCCTATATTGTTGGTTCCAATGTGGACAATGACCTCCTGCTGGCCCCTTTCCCCTTTGAGAACATTCTGCACCCTCTCTGAGACATCCTTGATCCTGACACCAGGGAAACAACACACCATTCTGCTTTTTCTCTGCTGGCCACAGAAACATCTGTCTGTACCTCGGACTACAGAATCCCCGAACACAATTGATCTCTTGGAAGCCGACGTACCCCTCGTTGCATTAGAGCCAGTCACAATACCAAAAGCTTGGCTGTTCCTGCTACGTTCCCCTGAGAATCCATCACCCCCTACATTTTCCAAAACAGCATACTTGTTTGAAATGGGTATATCCACAACAGACTCCTGCCCAAGGTGCCTACCTCTCTTACCCTTCCTGGAGTTAACCCATCTGTGTGACTGTATCTGAGACTTTCCCCCCTTCCTATAACTGCCATCCATCACATACTGTTGCTGTTGCAAGTTCCTCATCGCTTCTATCTGTCTCTCCAACCGATCCACTTGATCTGATAAGCTTCGCATTCTACAGCATTTATGGCAGATATAATCCGCAGTAACCTTTAAACTCTCTTTAAACTCCCACATCTGACAAGAAGTATATATCACTGCAAAGGCCATTTTTGCTCCTTCACAGTCTACAGACCCAGAAAATAACACCATCTTACTCCTCTACAAAACACTGCACCAGGTTAAATTAAGAGCTATGGCTTATATCTTAAGTTTAATCAAGAAACTTATCTTCAAAAACATATAATCAAGAAAGAACCCACTGTACTCACTAATACAGCCTTTCTCTTGGACAGATTTAAAACAACAATTAGCTTATCTGATTCTGTGCTGTGAACTTCACTCAAATCGGTTCCTCCAAGGTTAGTTGTGAAATTCACTGTTTGTTAATTTTCCCAGATGCACTCTGATGTCCAGCGACACATGAACTCAAAAACAGCAAAAGCAGTAACTGTGCAGGTTCGCTCTCTCTCTCTTTTTGACTTTCTTTTCCAAAGTTCCAAAACAATGCAACAGCATATAAAACAGTAATTGCTTCTCCTGGAATTCGAGGTAATCACCTCCACCTAACACACCTCAAAAAAAGGAGCAGCTCTTACAGCCAGTGTCCATAACTAGAGGGCAGAGGTTTAGAGTGAGAGGGGAAAGATAATAAAAGAGACCTAAGGGTAATCTTTTTCACGCAGAGGATGGTATGTGTATGGAATGAGCTGCCAGAGGATGTGGTGGAGGCTGGTACGATTGCAACATTTAAGAGGTATTTGGATGGGTATATGAATAGGAAGGGTTTGGAGGGATATGGGCCGGGTGCTGGCAGGTGAGACTAGCTTGGGTTGGGATATCTGGTCGGCGTGGACAGGTTGGACGAAGGTTCTGTTTCCATGCTGTACACCTCTATGACTCTATAACACACAGAGACATGGAGAATTTGTTGGACAGATAGATAAGCCAAATAGGCAGATTGACAGCTGAATACAAACCCCAGCTTTTTTAGTGAATTAGTTTAATTTTGAGAAGCCTAAGACTGAGAACTGAATTTTTGAATGCATAATCACTCCAAAGAGGGGAAAAATAGAGATGCTGAAACCCGAACAGAGTATTACTGCCTGAGTTGTATTTCCCACCTGCACCCTCACTAAGATTGCCCATAAAGGACTCCTTTTCCATTCGGCACATGCAAAAATGAAGAGAGAAACTAAAGTAAACATTTGTCTCTAAATAACTGCAGAGGTAATGGATGTACAGGCTACATTTTTTAAAAAATCCCTGGATTCTTCAACAAACCAATAGTTTGGAAATTAGCAAATATAACTTTTCAAGAAAGCAGGGAGAGGAAAACAGAATTGCAGCTTTACAGCAATCATCAGGAAAGTATTGGAATCTATTATTAAGGAAATCTTAACACTTCAATTCAAAACATTTTACACAATTGGACCAAATGAATGTGGTTTTCTGAAAGAGAAATCCTGTTTAATAAGCTTTAGGGCAGAAACCTTACGTTTTTGACAAGTGCAAGTTATTGAAAAGGTCTTTGTGGGACTTTTACCACACAGCTTGCGAAAGTTTTTGCCATACCTTGCTAAACTTGTATCATGAACGACTCATCCTGTCCCTATGGTATGCTGCTTGCACAATTCCATCTCCATCTGACTATGTGGCACTCCAGGAATAATGCGTCACTCACCGGATAGACGTTGAAAGACCAACATCTCTGATATCTGTGCAATGTTAAACAGGACCTTATACACCCTGGAGTCCGTTGGCATTCTAAGTATGACCAGCTTGGTAATGGACATACAGTGGGAAGAGTTTAGAGAAGGCTAAGTGGGTTTCTCTGACATGGACATGGAGATCCTGGTGGAAGGAACAGTGTGGAGGAGCGGTATCATCTACTCGAAGGACTGGCAGAGGAGATCATGACAACTGACTGTTCTAAGGTCACTTCTCAAATTAACACAGTTTCCATGCTGCAGAGCAATGGCCAGCAAGGCTGTAAGAATGTCAATGACCTTTTACACTTCACCAAGATAAGTAGCACACTCCCCTCTCTTTTACCTCATACTTCATCTTCGTTGCTGCATCCTTCCCACCAGGCTCAGGCTCTGCCACTCTCACTTCAACATCCTTCCTCACCCACACTCACATCCTCCAACTGCACCCTCCCTTACCACATACACACACAGACACACATGCAGATACACACTCAGACAAATACACACAGACATACACGAACACACACAAATACACACACCCAGATATGCACAAACACAAATACACACACATATACACACACATACACGTGCACACACACATGCACAAACACGCACAAGTGCACAAACACTGACACACAAATACATACACGTGCACAAGCACACACACAAACACATGCGCAAAAATGTGCGCATGCACATGCAAACAAACATACAAATATGTGCATGTGCACAAACACATGCACATGCACAAATACAGATGCAACGCACGCACAAACTCTCACACATGCACACAAATTAAACACACACACAACACACATGCATTCACACATGTGTGAACACACTCATATAGAAAGACACTTATGCAAACACACACAGATGCACACATGCATACAAACACATACATGCAGGAGAAAGTGAGGACTGCAGATGCATTAGATCAGAGCTTAAAAATGTGTTGCTGGAAAAGCGCAGCAGGTCAAACAGCATCAAAGGAACAGGAGTATCGATGTTTTGGGCATAAGCCCTTCTTCAGGACTCGAGGACTGAAAATACATACATGCAGAACCACACACTGGCACACACGCAGACATGCACAAACATACACAGAGACAGAAACACACACACATGCACAAACACATGCACAAGCACAGACACACACGCATGCACACGTATGTGCACACATGCATGCACACAGACACACAGAGACATGCACAAACACACACACAGACAGAAACACACACATGCACAATATCAAACACACACAGATACATGTACAAGCACAGACACACACACACGCATGCACACACACATATGCACACCAAATGCACACATACACAGACGCAGATACACATGCAGACACACACACCCACCCGGACATACGCACATGCACAAACACACACAGACACACATGTGCACGGACACGACACACACATAATTGTTACAAAAGGAGACTGAAATTCAGATTTGTATCTGCCAATTGCTTCATATTGAGAAGAAGTTGTCTGATACCATGAAAAAATAAACAGATTCAGGAATATACAAATGGATGTTTAGCAACAACTACTCCTGAGCAGCAGAGTAGAGGCAAGGAAAAATGGATTTGCAAGCAAAGATGGGAGACAGTCTCTTTGCCTGCTCCTCCCAACTTCAAAAATTACCATCCAGTGAAAAAGCAAATTGGAACAACAAACATTTACCAAGAGATCAAGCTTCACAAACTCTGACACCAGTGAAGAATCAAAACAATAGCTGAGCAGTTGGGACAGTCTCATAACTGCTGGGTCCTAAGGATGTTAAACTATAATTAACTTTACCTTCTTCCCAGTAGCAAATACCCTTCTCTTCTTTTTTCAGTTTATTAACTGTATTTGTGAATGCACATGATACAGGAGTTTTTTTTTCAGGTCAGAAGGTATTTTGATCCCTGCTGCGACTGCCAGAACAGGAGGAAGTGAGAACTGCGGATGCTGGAGATCAGAGTTGAAAAGTGTGGCACTGGAAAAGCACAGCCGGTCAGGCAGTATCCGAGGAGCAAGAGAATCAATGTTTTGGGCAGAAGCCCTTCATCAGGAAGGTGATGAAGGGCTTATGCCCGAAACATCAATTCTCCGCTCCTCGGATGCTTCCTGACTTGCACTACACTTTTCAATTCTGAAGACAAAATGTTCAATGTAGTGTTATAGAAGGATTTATGAGCTAAACAGAGACTGACAAGGATCACGATGTGACTGCTCCTTCTTGTGTTGGTTGATTAAAAAAAAAGGAACCTTTTATGGAGTGAGGGGACCACCAAATGAATTCTGTCAATTGTCACCTTGAAGAGATAGCCCAAATGTGAAAAAAAAAACCTTATGACATCTAGCCTTCATGGTCTGAAGGTCTTCACACCTTGAACAAGTGCCTGTGATGAGGCAAGTCATACAGATACAATAAGCAGTCTTGACAAAGCTGAAAATTCCTTTGCTCTCCTTGTTAGGGTCCAGCTCAACCCACTTGAAAATCCCGAACATGATCAAAAATCCTTGATGGACAAAACATCAGAGTCAAACAAGATCCACAAACCAATTACACATATAGAAAAAAAAATTAAGCAATATTGAAGTCAAATGTATTTCATCTGGTGAAATGGCCCATATTGAGTGGGGATTGGTGTCTAGAGGCTTGCGTTACTTCATACAGCATGATACGTGTTTAGCTTGGATTGTTTATTAGAAAAGGCTAATCCCTCAATCTGTGATTTAGTTTGGTTTAATGTGACAAACTGTGAACTATTTTGTCCACTCTGCACGCTACATGTGCATGCCAGCTCAAGCATACCATTAGTCAGAGTGCACAGTGTAGATGGTGCTGGGGGTGGATAGAAACATTCCAGCCATTGTTATTCACTTTGTAACAGCCACTATAACTGTGCTCTGCAGCCCAGTTTCACAGCCAAAGCCTTCAGTGGGTCACTTGTTCCAACCTCCTCTGCCCTTTATATTGGCTTTGCTTCTGATGGGACAGTGCCTCCGATAGTTTTTGTCTGGTGCTGCCAGAAGTCAACATGACCCTTGACCCAATGAAATAAGTTGGAGTAAGCTTACTCACAATGACAGAAAAATGTGTAATTCCTGTCTCACTATTTTTCTGCTCCTTAACAGAAGGGAGATGCAGTCCTGAATCGAAAATTAGATGTGCCAATTGAATGGAGTGAATGTATCCACAGACATAAAGGCTGTGTATACAATGACTTCTATGTTTTCTATCTTTACACCAATGTTTACACTTCAAATGAAGAAGTGCTTCATTGATTGCAAGGCTTTTTAAGGTATCCAAAATTTTGAAAAAAACAATATATTGCAGGTTTTCCTCAAATAAGTTTTGACCATGAATGATATCATAGTTTTGTCTAATTTTGTTTTTGTTCAATGCTTTTTATAACCACAATTTGCACCAGTGAACCTTTATGTTCCCTTCTGCACAGAAGTCATTCATAGCTTACGATTCCTGCAATTGACTGGGATTCTAAAACTGCACTTAGACTTTGTAATGCCTTTGTTTGAATGGGCATTGTTGGATGCTTGTTCCATTCATTGTGCTTGAATGGTGAATTATTGCTTTCTTTAGATATACTGTTTTAGAGAAATTAAACATTTTTCTAATCAATCCATTACAGCAATGTTATTACACAGCTCTGGAGCAGATAGGACTTGAACCTGGTTCTTCTTGCTCAGAGGCAGAGACAATACTGTGGCACCACAAGGCCCTAAAGCTTTAAGGAAGTGTGAAAAAAAGGGAAACAGCTGAACTAATATCCATAGGACATGGTGTCATTAAGTACAGGTGCTTCAGTGATCCATCATCCTTTGTAAAAGGAGGATGTTAATTCAGCTGCTCTTATGTGATAGATTCAGTTGCTTTTGTAAATCATCTTGCCAGTGATGTCATGGTCGTTTGCTACTTAAACAAAAATATTGACAATATGAATATGAGTTATCTTTCAGCGAAAGCAGTGAAAACATAACCATCAGGGCCAGGCAAGGTGGGTCCATTCAATGGATTGATGTCAGCTATCACAGTAACAAGCTGTTACAATGGAACACAGTAGCCTCTGATAGGAAAGGGTAAATTGGCTCATCTTACTTTTTATTTCTATTGAGTGCTGATGCTTTCACCAATCAAATAGTAATTAACCCCTAGTTACCCTGTGAAAATTAGTCACTTGGTTAAAATATTTTTGAATAGAATTTGAGAAATGAACTGTGAAGAATTGCTAGTTATGAAAAGTATGAAAAAAAACAATTGAATGTGATATAATCCCTTTCACAGCTGTCCTAAAACACTTAACAACTAATTAAGCACTTTGAAATGTAATTACGGTTATAGGAAATATTGCAGCCAAATTGTGTGCAGTTAGCTCCCTCAAATAGCTATATAATAGTAGCCCGTTAATCAGTTTTGTTTTGTGTTGTTGATTGATCATGAAACCTGGGATGATTCCCTTGATCGTCTTCAGACAATGTCATATGGATTCTTGTACTTGGTCATGACTACGGATAACAACCTTGGAATGTTTAGAGGTAGATCAAGCTTTAATTGTAATATGCATTTCTCAATGACTGTCTGGAGATAAAGAATGCCACACCAGTAAGTGACAAAGAAACTTCAAAAGGAGAAACTGCACTAGAAGCCAAGCTTGTAATCTCGTGGGAGTATCTCAGACTCTGGACGTAGCGGTATAAATAGAGATAGCATTCTAGATGAGATACATGTTTGTATTTTCAAGAATATACAGAAAAAGGGATGAAGAGTGAGCTTTAACCCTCATTGGGTGTAGTAGTGGCTTGATTAGTGTGGACCAATATGCTGTGAAGATCACAGCTCTAGGAACAGCCATTTAGATAACCCTACACCACAGGTAAAGACAAAAGGACAAATGCTCTCTCTTTCTCTTTTAGTCTGAGTGCAGCCTGACTACTGAACAAAATCAGGACACAAGGTTTTGACTCATTGAGTCACAGAGATGTGCAGCACAGAAACAGACTCTTCAGTCCAATTCATCCATGCTGACCAGCTATCCTAAATTAATCTAGTCCAATCTAAACTCTTCCTATTCATATACCCATCCAGATGCCTTTTAAATGTTGTAATTGTACCAGCCTCTACCACTTCTCCTGACTGCTCATTGCATACATGCACCACCCTCTGCCTGAAAACATTGCCCCTTAGTACCCTTTAAAATCTTTCCCCTCTCACCCTAAACCTATTCCCTCTAGTATTAGACTCTCCCATCCCAGGGGAAAGATTAAGGCTATTTACCCTATCCAAGCCCCTCATCATTTTATAAACCTCTATGAGGTCACCCCTCAGCTTCTGACACTCCAGGGAACATAAACACAGCCTGTTCAGCCTCTCCCTATAGCTCAAACCCTCCAACCCTGGCAACATCCTTGTAAATCTTTCCTGAACCCTTTCAAATTTCACAACATTCTTCTTATAGCAGGGAGACCAGAATTGCAAGCAATATTCCAAAAGTGGCCTAACCAGTGTCCTGAGCAGCCACGCTATGACTTCACAACTGCTATACTCAATGCACTGACCAATGCAGGCAAGCATGCCAAATGCCTTCTTCACTATCCTGACTACCTGTGACTCCACTTTCAAGGAACAATGAATCTGCACTGCAAGGTTTGTTCAGCAACACTCCCCAGGGTCTTACCATTACATGTATAAATCCTGACCTGATTTGTCTTTCCAAAATGCAACATCTCATATTTATCTGAACTAAACTCTATCTGCCACTCCTCAGCACATTGGCCCATCTGATCAATGTCGCATTGTACTCTGAGGTAGCCTTCTTCTCTAACAACTACACCTCCAATTTTGGTGTCATCTGCCAACTTACTAACTATACCTCTTATGTTCACATTCAAATCATTTATATAAATGACAAGAAGCAGTGGAGCCAGCACCGATCCTTGTAGCCCACTGGTCACAGGCCTCCAGTCTGAAAAACACCGCCACCCACTGTCTTCTACCTTTGAGCCAGTCCTGTATCCAAATGGCTAGTTCTCCCTGTATTCCATGTGATCTAAGCAGCCTATCATGAGGAATCTTGTCGAACACCTTACAGTGATCCATATAGATCACATCTACCTCTCTACTCTCATAAATTCTCTTTGTTACTTCTTCAGCAACCTCAATCAAGTTCCTGAGACACGATTTCCCATGCACAAAACTATGTTGATGATCCCTAATCTGTAAAGGAATCAGGACACAAGAATTTCACTCAGTCTATAGAGCCAGGAATCTCAAATCAATGAACTGGTTATGTCTAAATCTACCGGTGATTTACAGACTGCAGCTCTCTTTCAGTATTGCACAAGAGTGGTAGCTTCACTTTGAATTTCACTTTCATCATCTGATTCCGAAGCAAGTCTGCCACCTTCCACAGGATGGCTGATGTTTCTTGGGGCTGATTCTGTGCTTCAAGGGCGGAACTGTATCGAGGGAAAATACGGGTGGAGCTATGATATAGCGATATTGATTCTCTGGTCTGCGTTCCTTATTGACATTTGATTGTGGGAACAGAGTCAAAAAGTGTGGTGCTGGAAAAGCACAGCCGGTCAGACAGTATCCGAGGAGCAGGAGAATCAACGTTTCAAGCATAAGCTCTTCATCAGGAATGAGGCTTGTGGCCCAAGGTGACTGAGATATAAATGGGAGGGGGGTTGGGGCTGGGGGAAAGGTAACTGGGAATGTGATAGGTAGATGAAGGTGGGGGGTGATGGCGATAGATTGGAGTGGAGGGTGGAGTGGATAGGTGGAAAGGAAGGTAGACGAGTAGGACAGTTCAAGAGGGCAGTGCTGAGTTGGAGGGTTGGCTCTGGGATAAGGTGGGGGAAGGGAAATGAGAAAGCTAGTGAAATCAACATTAGTTCTGTGTGGTTGGAGAGTCCCAAGGCAGAAGATGAGGTGTTCCTCCAGGCGTCAGGCGGTTAAGGTTTAGCGGTAGAGGAGGTCCAGGACTTGCATGTTCTTGGTGGAGTGGGAGGGCAAGTTGAAGTATTTAGTCACGGGGCAGTGGGGTTGTTTAGTGCATGTGTCCTAGAGATGTTCTCTGAAACATTCTGCAATTTGGCATCCTGTCTCACCAATGTAGAGGAGACCACATTGAGAGCAACGGATACAGTACATTGTTGACCCGTGGAGGTGCAGGAAAATCTCTGTCAGATCTGGAAGGATCTTTTGGGGCCTTGGATGGAGGTGAGGGGAGAGGTGTGGGCCCAGGTTTTACACCTCTTGCAGTGCAAGGGAAGGTGTCAGGAGTGCAGTGTGGGTTGTTGGGGGGCCTGGACCTAACAAGGGAGTTGTGGAGGGAATGGTTTCTCTGGAACGCAGATAGGAGTGGGGAGGGAAATATATCTCTGGTGACGGGGTTTGACTGTAGGTGGCGGAAATGGCGGAGGATGATACATTGCATCTGGAGGTTGGTGGGGTGGAAGATGAGGACTGGGGTCTCTGTCCTTGCTGCGATTGGAAGGGTAGGGTATAAGGGCTGAGGTGCGGTAAGTGGAGGAGATGCACTGGAGGGCTTTGTTGACCACCTGGGAGGGGAAACTGCAGTCTTTGAAGAAGGAAGCCATCTGGGATATTCTGGACTGGAATTGGTCCTCCTAGGAGCAGGTGCAGCAGAGTCATAGAGTCATAGAGATGTACAGCATGGAAACAGACCCTTCGGTTCAACCCATCCATGCCGACCAGATATCCCAACACAATCTAGCCCCACCTGCCAGCACCCGGCCCATATCCTTCCAAACCCTTCCTATTCGGATACTCATCCAAATGCCTCTTAAATGTTGCAATTGCACCAGCCTCCACCACATCCTCTGGCAGCTCATTCCATACACATACCACCCTCTGCGTGAAACAGTTGCCCCTTAGGTCTCTTTTATATCTTTCCCCTCTCACCCTAAACCTATGCCCTCTAGTTCTGGACTCCCCGACCCCAGGGAAAAGACTTTGCC